>NW_027517127.1:1580000-1840000 GCF_048772815.1 Callospermophilus lateralis | reverse complement strand
AGATTTTTGTGTAGCACATATTTGCATACACATTTGATACATTTTCCAATTTTCCATTTGAAATACTGAATCCCTGACACTAACACATACCCTACTAGACTTTGACTTTTAATCCTAATATGGTGGAGAAAAATAACCCAAACAGAATAGAAATACACGAGGTTCACAGGAGGCATGGTGTATAGTTGGACTTGCCTTTCGTATGATAAATGGTAGGTGTTATAAATCTAGCGAATTTTAATTGAAATAGTTCTCCATGTGTTTTAAAAGTTAACAAACATGTGAATAACTGTCTCCCTTTCTCTGTAGCCTATTCATCACATGTATTTTTATATGCACATATAGAATTCTACCTGGTATCACTCGTACATTTTGTGAGGTGGCTGGCTTGGCAGATGCAAATTGTGAGAAGAGATCACTCCTACTAAATGCTGTTGGAACTGAAAATTCAACATATGAGTGAGCTTCTTATTTGAACAACATAAATCCATGTTCATTAAAATGAATATTTTTGGATCTGTGGATGATACATTACTTCGTGGTGAATTTCGATTGGCATACATAATGCTACTTTTTAATGTCTGTGTGTGTATGTGTGTATATATATATATATATATATATATATATATATATATATTCACTCTCCAGATTTTTCAAAATATGAAGTATATTTTTCTTATTATACACTCCCTAAATTCACTCATATTCATGTATTTGGATTAATAATCAAGTTTTCACAAGAATATTCTCAGAATTATTCATCCACCAGAAATACATATTTGTTTCTTAGTACTGAAAACATTGGGGGATCATATGATGGTGGTGAAGGGAGTGCATCACCCCCATGTACCGCGTCACTGTGCGGGAGAATGACGAGTTATAATGGCTAAAACCTATCTTGTTAGAAATTTCCAGCAAAATTGGGGTGCTCCAAAACCTAGTCGACATATTTCCATCTCACGAGGATCAGCTACGCGGGCTCAAACACGAGTGATTTGTCCGCATAGAGGGTCATGCTGCTTATTCAGGAAATCGGTCTGCGGCTAGAGTCTGCGGCGTGCACTGGGAAACGAAGAGATAGCAATGCAAATATACAGCGGTGTGGATTCTGTGGGCTCCTGACAGGTATGCAATCACTGTGCTAAGTGCTGAATTCTGGGTTTGAGACGGGAAAGGATGCGGTCCAATTCGGTTCTCCACACCGGTCAGACCACAGAGGAAGCCAGCGGCCACCATCTTGGAGAGCTGATGTCACCATCCCTGTTTTCGACTGATCGAAGCTCATTCAGCTATAGAACAGGTAATTTCAGGATGCCATTCACCTTTGTGTCGCAGACAAATTACTCAGGCTCAGTGCCAAAGAACCTGCAGAAACTCCGTCTTGGAGCCTGCTCCTATTAGAACATACACCAAGCCCAGAGCGGCCGAATTCCGCCTCTCGGAACTGATCTGGCCCAGGGCTAAAGAACCCGCGGAAACTGCTTCTCGTTCCGGGTCTTGCTGAATACTGTGGAGGTAAATATCAACCGAGCCTTCATAGGCAGTGGCAACAGGATTGGGACACGGCTTGTGAGGGCCGGTCAGGACTCACCCATTGCTTTGGTCACCCAGAAAAGGGAACGAAATGCTGCCTTTCACATGGGATACCAACATGACAAATTTCTGATGTCATCAGAAAGCAGCAGAGGAGATAACTTCATTGATACCAGCAGTGACAGAAACAGTTGGTCTCCTGGTGAAGAAAGTGAGTCACAAACACCCGGGTCTCTCTCACTTTGTCATCAAGTCAGAGGGGCAGAGCAGAGCAGCTGCCCGCACCTGGAACAGACCCAGTGACACACCTGCATGGTAGTCACGTCAACCCAATTGGAGTAGAGGCAGAACAGAGCCGCTACCCGGGCCCAGAACAGGCCCAGCGACCCACAGGTGTGGTAGTCATGTCACCCCAATTGGAGTTGTGGCAGAGCAGAGCCTTCTCCCGTGCCTAGTACAATCCCAGTGGGTCACCGGCATGGTAGTCACATTACCCCAATAGGAGTAGGGGCAGAGCAGAGCCTTTGCCCATGCCCAGAACAGGCCCAGCAACCTGCAGGCATGGTAGTCACGACACACCAATTGGAGTAGGGGCAGAGCAGAGCCACCACCCGCGCCTGCAAGGTAGCAGACCTGCACCTGACCAGAAGAAGAGGCCCAGCGGCCTGCTGGCGCGGCAGACACTTTACCCCATTTGGAGTAGGGGCAGAACAGATCTGTAGCCCGTGCTCACAAGGTATCCTGACCTGCGACCAACCGGCAGACCAGGCCCAGCGGCCCACCGGCGTGGTAGTCACGTCACCCCAATTGGGGTAGGGGTAGAGTAGAGCCGCCACCCACGCAAGCAAGGTAGGCAGACCTGCGATCGATCGGCAGAACACCGCAGGGGTCCACGGGCGTGGTAGACACGTCACACCAATTGGAGGAGGGGCAGAGGAGAGCAGCCTCCTGTGCCTGCATGGTAAGCAGACCTGCGACCGATCAGAATAACAGGCCTAGTGGCCCATCAGCGTGGTAGATATATCACCCCAATTGGTGGAACAGCACAGCCACCCCTGCCCCTGCAATGAAGACTTTTCAAATATACAAGAGCAATATAAATATATAGGGGGAAAATTTCAAAATCACAACAGTTTCACCAAGCAGAAAGAAACTCGAGCAGTATGAAAAGAAAAGGAAAAAAGAACCACAAGCAATGCAGGTCAACACAACTTTAGAAGAGGTAATAGCTGCAGCAGATGGAATGTCAGATAAAGAACTCAGGATATACATTCTTCAGATGATCTGAAGTCTCAAGGAAGACATTAGACAGCAAAATCAGACAATGAAAGATCACTTCAACAATGAATTACATAAACAAAACCAAGAAGCAAAAGATCAACTATACAGGGAGATAGAGGTTGTAAAAAATAACAAACAGAAATCCTAGAAATGCAGGAAGCAATAAACCATCTTAAAAACTCAATTGAGAATACTACCATCAGAGTAGAACACTTAGAAGATAGAACATCAGACAATGAAGACAAAGTATTTCAACTTGAAAAGAACATAGACAGCTCAGCCAAACTGTTAAGAAGCCATGAACAGAACATCCAAGAAATATGGGATAAAATAAAGAGACCAAACTTAAGAGTCATTGGGATACAGGAAGGTATAGAGGTCCAAACCAAAGGAATGAGCAATCTATTCAATGAAATAATATGAGAAAACTTCCCAGACTTGAAGAATGAGACAGACTCCCAAGTTCTAAAAGCCTACAGGACGCCGAATGTGAAAAATCATAAGAGATCCACACCTAGACACATTATAATGAAGATGCCCAACATACAGAATAAGGAGAGAATTTTAAAATCTACAAGAGAAAGGAAGCAGATTTCATTTAGGGGTAAACCAATCAGGATAACAGCTGATCTTTCAACAAAGACTCTGAAAGCTAGAAGATCCTGGAATGACATTTTTCAATCACAGAAAGAAAATGGGTTCCAACCATGTACTGTGTATCCAGCAAAATTAAGCTTCAGGATGGAAGATGAAATTAAAACTTTCCACGATAAACAAAAGTTAAAAGAATTTGTAGCTAGAAAACCATCTCTTCAAAACATCCTTGGCAAAATATTACAGGAAGAGTAATTGGAAAATAATGAAAACCAACAGTGGGAGGTAGGACATTAAAGGGGGGAAATAATCAAAGAGGAAAACAATCCATGTTTAATAACATAAATAAACAAATATGGCTGGAAGAACAACCCTTATCTCAATAATAACTGTAAATGTTAATGGCTTAAACTCACCAATTAACAGACACAGGCCAGTAGAATGGATCACAAAACAAGACCCAATAATATGCTGCCTACCGGAGACGCATTTGATAAGAAAAAGACATACATACACTGAAGGTGAAAGTTTGGAAAAAATCATATCACTCATATGGACTTCGGAAAAAAGCAGGAGTGTCCATACTCATATCAAATAAAATAGATTTCAAGCCAAAGTTAATCAAAAGGGATAAAGAGGGACACTACATACTGTTCAAGAGAACCATACACCAGCAAGACATAACAATCATAAATATGTATGCCCCAAACAATGGTGCAGCTATGTTCATCAAACAAACTTTTCTCAAGTTCAAGAGTCTAATAGACCACCATACAATAATCATGGGAGACTTCAACACAGCTCTCTCACCAATGGACAGGTCTTCCAAACAAAAGTTGAAATAGGAAACTATAGAACTCAATAACACAATTAATAACCTAGACTTAATTGACATATATAGAATATACCACCCAACATCAAGCAGTTACATTTTTCCTCAGCAGCACATGAATCCTTCTCAAAAATAGATCATATATTATGTCACAGGGCAACTCTTAGACAAATTAAAGGAGTAGAGATAATACCATGCATCTTATCTTATCGTAATGGAATGAAACTAAAAATCAATGATAAAAGAAGGAAGGAAAAATCATGCATCATTTGGAGAATGAACAATAGGTTACTGAATGATCAATGGGTTATAGAAGACATCAAGGAGGAAAATAAAAAATTCTTAGAGAAAAATGAAAACACAGACACAATATATAGGAATCTATGGGACACATTGAAAGCAGTTGTAAGAGGAAAATTCATTGCTTGGAGTTCATTCCTTAGAAAAAGAAAAAAACAACAAATAAATGATCTCATACTTCATCTCAAAATCTTAGAAAAACAAGAGCAAACAACAGCAAAAGAAGTAGAAGGAAAGAAATAATTAAAATCAGAGCAGAAATCAATGAAATCGAAACAAAAGAAACAATTGAAAAAATTGACAAAACTAAAAGTTGGTTCGTTGAAAAAATAAATAAAATGGACAGACCCCTAGCCATGCTAATGAAGAGGAGAGAGAACTGAAATTACTATCATATGGGATGAAAAAGGCAATATCACAACAGATATTTCAGAAATACAGAAGATAATCAGAAATTACTTTGAATCCTTATACTCCAAAATAATAGAAGATAGTGAAGGCATCGAAATATTTCTTAAGTCATATGATCTGACCAGAGTGAGTTAGGAGGATATAGACAACCTAAACATACCAATATCAATTGAGGAAATAAAAGAAACCATCCAAAGACTACCAACTAAGAAAATCCCAGGACCGTATGGGTATACAGCAGACTTTAACAAAACCTTTAAATATGAACTAATACCAATACTTTTCAAGCTATTTCAGAAAATTGAAAAAGAGGGAGATCTTCCAAATTCATTCTACGAGGCCAATATCACTCTGATTCCTTCACCAGATAGACACTTCAAAGAAAGAAGACTAAAGACCGATATCTCTAATGAACCTAAATGCAAAAATCTTAAATTAAATTCTGGCGAATCAGATACAAAAACATATCAAAAAAATGTGGACCATGATCAAGTAGGATTCATCCCTGGGATGCAAGGAGGGTTCAATATACGAAAATCAATAAGTGTTATTCACCACATCAATAGACTTAAAAATAAAAACCATATTATCATCTAGATAGATGCAGAAAAAGCATTCGACAAAGTACAGCATCCCTTTATGTTCAAAACTCTCGAAAAACTAGGAATAACAGGAACATTCCTCAATATTGTAAAAACAATCTATGCTAAACCGCAGGCTAGCGTCATTCTTAATGGAGAAAAATTGAAGACATTCCCTCCAAAATCTGGAACAAGACAGGGATGCCCGCTCTCACCACTTCTGTTCAATATTGTTCTCAAAAGACTGGCCAGAGCAATTAGACAGATGAAAGAAATTAAAGGCATATAAATAGGAAAAGAATAACTTAAATTATCACTATTGCAGATGACATGATTCTATACCTAGCAGACCCAAAAGGGTCTACAAAGAAACTAATAGAGCTAATAAATGAATTCAGCAAAGTGGCAGGATATAAAATCAACACGCATAAATCAAATGCATTCCTGTATATCAGCGACAAATCCTCTGAAATGGAAATGAGGACAACCACTCCATTGACAATATCCTAAAAAAAAAATGGGAATCAACCTAACAAAAGAGGTGAAAGTCTTATACAATGAAAACTACAGAACCCTAAAGAGAGAAATAGAAGAAGATCTTAGAAGATGTAAAAATATACCCTGTTCATGGATAGGCAGAACTAACATCATCAAAATGGCGATATTACCAAAAGTTCTCTATAGGGTTAATCCAATGCCAATCAAAATCCCAAAGGCATTTCTTGTAGAAATAGAGAAAGCAATCATGAAATTCATATGAAAAAATAAAGGACCCAGAATTGCAAAACAATGCTAAGCAGGAAGTGTGAATCAGGTGGTATAGCGATACCAGACTTCAAACTATACTACAGAGCAATAGTAACAAAAATAGCATGGTACTGGTACCGAAAAAGGCAGGTGGACCAATGGTACAGAATAGAGGACACAGAAACCAATCCACAAAACTACAACTATCTTATATTTGATAAAGGGGCTAAAAGCATGCAATGGAGGAAGGATAGCATCTTCAACAAATGGTGTTGGGAAAACTGAAAATCCATATGTAACAAAATGAAACTGAATCCCTTTCTCTCGCCATGCACTCAAAATGGATCAAGGAGCTTGATATCAAATCAGAGACACACTGTCTGATAGAAGAAAAATTTGGTTATGATGTACATACTGTGGGGTCGGGCTACAGATTCCTCAATAGGACACCCATAGTACAAGAGTTAATAACTAGAATCAACAAATGGGACTTACTCAACTAAAAAAGTTTTTTCTCAGCAAAAGAAACAATAAGAGAGGTAAATATGGAGCCTACATCCTGGGAAGAAATCTTTACTACTCACACTTCAGATAGAGCCCTAATATCCAGAGTATACAAAGAACTCAAAAAATTAGACAATAAGATAACAAATAACCCAATCAACAAATGGTCCAAGGACCTCAACAGACACTTCTCAGATGAGGACATACAATCAATCAATAAGTACATGAAAAAATGCTCACCATCTCCAGCAGTCAGAGAAATGCAAATCAAAACCACCCTAAGATACCATCTCACTCCAGTAAGATTGGCAGCCATTATAAAGTCAAACAACAAGAAGTGCTGGCAAGGATGTGGGAAAAGAGGTACACTTGTACATTGCTGGTGGGACTGCAAATTGGTGCAGCCAATTGGGAAAGCAGTATGGAGATTTCTTGGAAAGCTGGGAATGGAAGCACCATTTGACCCAGCTATTCCCCTTCTTGGTCTATTCACTAAAGATCTAAAAAGAGCATGCTACAGGGACACTGATACATCGATGTTCATAGCAGCACAATTCACAACAGCAAGACTGTGGAACCAACTTAGATGCCCTTCAATAGAATAATGGATAAAAAAAATGTGGCATTAATACACAATGGATTATTACTCTGCATTGAAAAATGAAAAAATCATAGAATTTGCAGGAAAATGGATGGCATTAGACTGGATTATGCTAAGTGAAGCTACACAATTCCTGTAAAACAAATGCCAAATGTCATCTTTGATATAAGGAGATTAACTAAGAACAGATAGGGACAAAGAGCATGACAAGATGATTAACATTAAACAGGGATGAGAGGTGGAAGGGAGGGAGAAGGGAAATTGCATGGAATTGGAAGGAGACCCTCTGGGTTATACAAAATTACATACAAGAGGAATTGAGGGGAAAGGGAAAAATAATACAAGGGGGAGAAATTTATTACAGTAGAGGGAGTAGAGAGAGAAGTGGGGAGGGGCGGGGAGGCCAGGGGGAATAGTAGAGGATACGAAAGGCAGCAGAATACAACAGACACTAGTATGGCAATATGTGAATCAATGGATGTGTAACTGATGTGATTCTGCAATCTGTATACAGGGTAAAAATGGGAGTTCATAACCCACTTGAATCAAAGTGTGAAATATGATATATCAAGAACTATGTAATGTTTTGAACAACCATAAATAAAAATAAAAAAAAAACTATCTTTGGTGCATAATGCACACAATTCTAATATTTCTACAGTAACTGACCCAGTTTAACATCAATGCAAGTAGATTCCTATTGGACATGATGTGTATTTTGACATTCACTTTTATTCAACACTGATACATTACTATTTCATCAGTTTATGCACATAACAGGATATATATTTCATTCACAATTTAGAAAATTTATAGGCATTTGTTTCACTTTCAATCACTTCCTGCTTCAGAACACATGGATTCCTCCATATTTCTTGACTCGTCTTTTCATGAGACTTTTTTCCAAACATATTATTTACGATTTCCATAATCACTTTTGAAACAAAACTCACACACACTTCATGATAAACAATAACCCTAAGATTACCATTAGATATATAACTGGTTAGAGTGAATGATTGTATGTCAATATATGATTTCCTATATATTTTCAGATATCAATTCAATCCATTATTTAAAGTGGAACCAGTTATAATATTTATTCACAGTATGGTCTATTCATGCATTATCTCTATATTCATAGACACAGGGTACACCACTTTGTACCCCCAATACTAATTTATATGTCTTCAAATATTGCTCCCAGTAATCGTGGAAGAAATACTCATGTCATGTGATCTACATATACATTTGATCACAATATTTTTCTGGGCACAAAATGCAAAAATCACACTTATGATTGTACCAAATACTAAATGGAAAGTGAACATGGATTACTAAAACGATAAATGTCCTGGTTGCCTAATGCTTTCAAATGTCATTCCTATTGGTGACGACATATTTGTTTCTTCCTAAGATTATGTATTCAATCTCAACCCTATTGAAAATGTCTAATCCTATCACTCACTGTATAATTGCCTAATTTCGTAAGGTCTGTATTGATATTTTCCTTTCTACATATTTTCCCCAGTTAATCATTGTGACTGACTCTTCACATGTGGTGAAATTTACATTCACTCTATAACCAAAACACTATTGCTACAGAACTTTTGCTCCATGTCCTATACTCACTCTATTTCCTAAACCTACTGACTACCTTCCTAATCCCACCGACTATCTCAATTTGAGTGGATGTTCTCTTCTAAAATCAATCTTCCAAGGTGTAAGGTCCTATGCCATTGATTATCGATTTTTCTGAGACATCTGTGCAGAACGTAATTATAAGCTAAGTATCCCAATCAAGGGCCTAATGCCCTTCTGGGCTTCAAATCTTACCTAGATTTCTGTTTCCATACTTATATTTCACCTCTATAATCTTATAAATATCGCAGGTTCCCAATAATATTAATCATCCTTCGCAATGATTCGTAACCCAAATCAAACATGTTATTAACCCTAACCATACACTCTTCCCTCAATCTAACTTTGCAGAAGAGCAGGGACAGAGTTCGTCTTACAATACAGGAATGTAGGGTATCTTCCTCCTGCTGAGAACCTCAAATGTCCATGCAGATTTGATCCCTGGAGAAGATGTAGGCATCTATGAAGGACCTGAGAGAGCAAATGTCATCTTCCATCGCAAACAACCTTTCCAGGATGAAGGGTTGTGTCTGAATAAGCCTCTCTCTTGTTAATGTACACAAGATAGACCAAACCAGGCATGTGTGGAGAGCTGTTCCTGGGTGCCTATGGTTGATATACCATTCTAACTTGTAAAAGTGTCACAGGAAGTAAGGGCAGCCTCCATCTCATAGGACAAAGTGGTTGCCAAGGCAATGACCTCAAAGAATTCCTGAAGGAAGTAATCTCACCTCACTTCCTTGGTGATGGAACTCTCTGAACTTGGAATCCGGGAAGCCAGGCACCCAGAGCCAGTCTCAGTCCCAGTCCCAGTGGTCTTATTTTTTGGATTTACCAAGGACAGAGTCAGTCTTTCTTGGTACCTACTGAGGTGAGGATGAACAAATGTCAGGAAAGCTCTGAAGAGGGGCCTTTCCTGAGACAGCAGGTAGTGGCTCACCGCTGGCTAGTGACAACTTCACAGATTTGGCCAACGAGACCATATCTGACACAGGACAGGCGATTTCATTAGAACATAGTTTGGCCCACCAGTCAGAAGACACTCCCAATAGTCACAGACCTACTTGGGGAAGGAGCTTCCTTTGTGTGTGTGTGTGTGGGTTTGAGATTTTGTCTCATGTTCTGAGAATAGGTAGGAAAGGCGGTTTGTTTGGTTTGGAGTGAACTGTTTCTGGTAAGTCGTTTGACAAGGCCAGTGTTTCTTTGTCTGTGTATCCCACTGTGTCCGTGGTTTTAGATATTAGAAAAGAGAATGAATCATTGGATGTGTCCTGTCTAGACTCAACTTGCCCAATTTATGAATGGACTGTGGCTTGACTTATGGGTGGACAACTCCAACAATCTTCCTAAGTTCCTGTTTTCTTCCTGAATTCTGGCCACTCTCCAGAATAGGCTCATGGTTTTTTGTCCAAAATATGTACCACCTCCAAGCTCTGTGACATGGCCATGTACTGGATAGCTGAAAGAAATGGGAGCATCTCAGAAAACTCAGATATTAGTTTGACCAGGAAATTCTAAGTGAAGAAACCCTGCTTTGGGCCTTTTGCTCACCAATTGTTCTGATGCCCTGAATGTCAGGAAGGTCTTTGCCTCAGGCCACACCATTGTAGAGCCTAAAGAAACAGTTTTCAAATGGAAATGAAAGGGCATCACCTGTGGCTCTTTGCTTAATTGCTTTGGAAAGGGATGTGTCTGAATCAGCCTTTTGACCCTGTGTGAGACTGTGGCTTAGATTCTCAGCACCTGATGGATCTAAAGAAGGATCCCATGTGTGCATCCAAAACCAAAATGGACAAAAGAGCAGTCAGTGTGGATGAAGTCTCTCGCATTCCTCTGTAAGGTTCCTGTCATCCATCATGTGAGAATAGTGATAATTTGGTTCAAATGTGTTCCTCAAAACCCTGCAGAGGCTAGCCCATAAGTGCTTGGTTTTTCTCAAGACTCCAATTCACATAAAGAATCTAAAACACACAGTCAGTAGGCCTCAAATTGGAGAAGCAGTGCCATATTAATGGCAGGCCTATTTGATCACTCTTGGTTCACTGGAAGGATGTCCTGGCCACCCTTATTTTAGGCAAATGAGGGGCAAGGGAGGTTATATTGGACACTGTCTTGGGCTGCACCCCTCATGGAAACCTCCAGCCAGAGATTATGATGATTGTGTAAATGGAAGAAGATGAGTGCCATGTGGAAGTGTTTTGGATTTAATTGTGGATATTTGTGTGACACTTGGAAGACATAACAAGGTCTACCTGGGCTTGAACTCTGGTGTGATTCCCCTTATAGACTGAGTTCAGGAACTGATCTCAGAGAAGTATTGCCATGTATTGTGTTGTGATTTAAGAGGCCATGTATGAGAGTCACCCTTGGAAACTGAGATCTAGCCCCAGAGTGGCTTTCCACAGAGCACTGGGAATTTCAGCCAAGATAACACATGATTTCATTCGAAAGACTTGGCAGCCATAGTTGAGAGTGAAAACACACATGGACCTCATATTGTAGACCTTAATGGGCCTGGCTTAATGTGACCTTTTGGCCATTCTTTGGGAAGCCTTGCCTGTGAGGGTTCTCCAGAGCTTTCATTGAAATAATCTTGCTCACCATTTACTGGTTCCTGAATGAATTGAAACCCACAGTGCCTCCAACTTCATCCTTGAAAAATGTCTAAATAAATACCATGAAATTTTTGAAATTCCCATGACCAGGTGGCACTGGAGAATCTTTGGATGTCCTGTTGCTGATCATGGATGTACCAGACAGTGCCTTGCTTGACTGAGTTTTATGAAAATTGTGTAGAACAGAGGTGCCAGAAAGTTGCAGCCTGCTGAGAAGTGGGCCTAGAGCTGTGGTGGGCAGGAGTGTGATAAAACATCTGTGTTGGAGCAATGTGGATCTTCCATTGACTTCCAAATGGCTTGTGGATTACATGAAGCAGCCAGCAGACCCTTGTAATTAAAGGCATCTTGTTATATGGAGAGGATTCAGGGCAATGTTCAGAATCAGGTTGCTATGGACAAGGATGCAATGTGGCAAGCTTTGAGGGATAGAAGCATGGTTGGTGCGTTCTTCTGCAGACTCTGAACCACCACACATGACAGAACTCCCTCCAGCACTGTGTCTCAGTTGAACTCCTTGAATTTCATGAAGCAAATACCAAACTCCCAGTTCAGCAGCAAAAACCCCACAAAAAGTGGAGGAGGACCAAATGGCTTCACAGTCCAACGGGGAGACACTTAGCCCCCAGAGGCCACAGTTTACCTAAAAAGAAGAAAATCAACACTGCTACCTTATGTTCATTGGAAAATAAGATACCATGTCCTCCACGTCACATAGAGGCAGACCCAGCTTTGATGGTCTCACTACAAAGGAAGCCAATTCTCCTGACAACAACATATTTTTCACGTTCCCAAACTCAGAGGCAGTTGCTCTAAAAGTTTTTAGGCCAACAGAGCTCCATGTTTGTGGAGTGTTTACCCTGTCCCTTACTTTTGGAAACTCCTCTACAGCCTCCAAGGTTGTGAACTCCTGAGCATTTTCCATTCCAGATATGTATTCACTGATTTACTATCTATTCTCCTCTAACTGTGTCTTACTTGGGGTGAAGGTAATTTCAAGGCATTGTTCTGGATGAGAGTGGGAGGATATTTGTGTAGCATATATTTGCATACAAATTGGATTCAATTTCCAATTTTCCTTTTGAAATACTGAATCCCTGACACTAACCCATACATACTAGACTCAGACAACTCATCCTAATATGATAGAGAAAAATAACACAAACCTATAGAAATACAAGCAGTTCATTGGAGGCATGTTGTATAGTTGGACTTGCATTTTGCATTATAAAAGGTAGGAGTTATAAATCTAGTCAATGTTTAATAGAAAAAGATCTCCATGTGTTTTTAAAGTTAACAAATATGAGAATTCATGTTTCCCTTTCTCTTTAGCCTATTCACACTTGTATATTTATATGCATATAGAGAATCCTACCAGGTATCACACGTACATCTTTGTGAGGTGGCTGACTTGGCAGATACAAATTGTGAGAAGAGATCACTCCTCCTAAATGCTGTTGGAACTGAAAATTCAACCTATAGGGAGCGTCCTAGTAGAACAACATTATACGTAAACTCATGTTCAGTAAAATAAATATTTTTGCATCTGTGGATGATATATATTTACTGATGAATTTCGATTGGCATTTATATTGCTACTTTTCAATGTCTGTGAGTGTTTTGTGTGTGTGTGTGTGTGTGTGTGTGTGTGTACACTCTCCAGATTTTTCAAAATATGAAATATATGTGTCTAATATACACTCTCTAAATTCATTTATGTTCATGTATGTGGATTTTTAATCAACTTTTCACAAGATTATTCTCAGAAATATTCATCCACCTGAAATACATATTTGTTTCCTAGTACTGAAAACTAACTTCAGGGAATGATGCATACAAATCCTAATTATTCTACAGTAACTGACCCAGTCTAACATCAATGCAAGTAGATTCCAATGGGACATGATATGTAATTCTTTATTCATTTGTATTCGACACTTTTACATTATTATTTCTTCAGTTTTTGCACATCATAGGATATACATTTCATCCACAAGTTCACAAATTTGTAGGCATTTGTTTCAAATTTAATCACTTTTTGCTTCAGAACACATGTATTGTCAGGGTTTCTTTACTGGTATTTTCATGAGTCTTCTTTCCAAACACATTATTTCCATAGTCACTTTTGAAGCAAAACTCACACACTCTTCATGATAAACCAAAACACGAATATTACCATTAGATGTATAACTGCTTGGAATGAATGATTGTATATCAATATACGATTTCCTGTGATTTTTCAGATATTAGATCAATTCATTTTTTAAAGTTGAAAAAAGTTATATTATTCATTCACATTACGGTCTATTCATTCTTTATCTCTATATTCATAGACACAGGGTACACCTCTTTGTACTCCAGATTCTAATTTTACATCTTCAATATATTGCTTGCAGAAATGGTGGAAGACATACTCATGTCACCTGATGTACATATACATTTTATCGAAGTAATATTCTGGACAAAAAAATTTAAAGGTCACATTTATGATTGTACCAAAGCCTAAATGTAAAGTGTACATGAATTACTAAAAACATCCATGTCCAGGTTGCCTAATGCTGTCAATTGTCAATCCTATTCAATCCTATTGGTGACTACATATTTGTTTCTTCCTAATTTATATATTCAAACTCAACCCTGTTGGAAATGTCTAATCCTATCACTCACTTTATACTTTGCCTGATTTCATAATGTTTCTATTGATATCTGCTTTTCAACAAATTTTCCCAAGTTGATCCGAGTGACTGACACTTCATATGTGCTGACATTTACATTCACTCTATAATCGAAACCCTATTGCTAAAGAACTTTTGGTCCAAATCCTATACTCACTCTTCTTTCTAAACCTACCGACTATCTTCCTAATCCTACCGACTATCCCTTTTTGACTGGATGTTCTCTTCTACATTCAATAAAATGTCCTATGCGATTGTATATCGAATTATCTGAGACAATTTTGCAGAGCATAATTCAAAGCTAAGTATCCCAATCAAGGGCCCAATGTACTTCTGGGCTTCAAATCATACCTAGATTTCTGTTTTCATACTTATATTTCACCTCTATATTTTTGTAAATATCGCAGGTTCCCAATAGCATTATTCATCGCACAGAATGATTCGTAACCCAAATCAAACCTGTTATTAACCCTAAACATACTCTGTTCCCTCAATCTCATTTTACAGAAGAGCAGGGACAGAGTGGTTTTTACAATACAGGAAACTTGGGGACCTTCCACCTGCTGAGAACTTCAAAGGTCCATACAGAAATGATACCTGGAGAAGTTGTAGGCAGGTATGAAGGACCTGAGAGAGCAAAAGTCATCTTCCATGGCAATCAACCTGGTCAGGATGAAGGGATATGTATGAATCAGCCTCTCTCTTCTTATTGTAGAGAAGATGGACCAAACCAGGCCTGTGTGGAGAGCTGTTCTTGGGTGCCAATGGTTGATATACCATCCTACCTTGTGAAAGTGTCACAGGAAGTAGGGGAAGGCTCCATCTCATGGGACCTTTGGAAGCAAGTGTTAGGACAAAGTCGTTGCCAAGGCAGTGACCTCATTCAGTTCCAAAGAAAGTGACATACCTCATTTCCTTGGTGATGGAACTGTCTGAACTTGGTATCCAAAAAGCCAGGCACCAAGAGGCAGTCCCAGTCCCAGTCCCAGTGGGCTCACTTCTTTGGATTTACCAAGGACAGAGTCAGTTTTCTTGGTACCTAATGATGTGAGGATGGCCAAATGCCAGGAAAGCTCTGAAGATGGACCTTTCCTGAGAAAGCAGATAGTGGTTCACCACTGGCTCCTGACAACTGCACAGAGTTGGCCAAGGAAACCAGATCTGAGAGAAGACAGACCATTTCAGGGGAACATAGTATGGCCCACCAGTCAGAGGACACTCTGGATAGACACAGACCTACTTGGGTGAAGGAGGTGCCTTTGTGGGAGTGTGTGTGGGTTTATTGTTTTGTCTCATGTTCTGAGAATAGATGGGAAAGGCGGTTTGGTTTGGAGTGGACAGTTTCTAGTAAGTTGTTTCACAAGGTGAGTGTTTCTATGTCTGTGTATCCCACTGTGTCCATTGTTGTAGACATTGGAAAAGAGAATGCATTAATGGATGTGTCCTGTCAAGTGTAAATCTTCCCATATTTCAACCTGCCCAATATATGAATGGAGTGCAGCTTGTCTTGTCGATGTGCAACACCTGCTATCTTTCTAAGTTGCTGTTTTCTTCCTGAATTCTGGCCACTCTCTAGAATAGGCTCATGGATTTGTGTTCAAAATATGTACCACCTCCAACTCTGTGACATGGCCATGTACTGGATAGCTGAAGAGAATTGCGAGCATCTCAGAAAACTCAGATATCAGTGTGACCAGGAAAGTCTCAGTGGAGAAACCCTGCTTTGGGCCTTTTGCTTACTTATTGTTGTTTTTCACTGAATGTCAGGAAGTTCTTTGCCTCAATCCACCCCTTTGTGAAGCCTGAAGTAAACAGTTTTCAAATGGAAATGAATGGCATCACCTGTGGCTCTTTGCTTAATTGCTTTGGGAAGGGATGTGTCTGAATTAGTCTCTTGGCCATGTGTGTGGCTTTGAGTTAGATTCTCAGCACCTGATGCATCTAAAGAATGATCCCATGTGTGCATCCAAAACCATAATGGCAAAAAAATCATTCATTATGGATGAAGTCTCTTGCCTTCCTCTGTTAGGTTCCTGAACTCCATCAAGTGAGAATAGGGATTCTTTGGGTCAAATGAGTTCTTCAATTCCCTGCAGAGGTGCTTGGGTTTTCGAGTAACTCCAAATCACATAAGAAATTGATACCTGAAATCAGTAGGCCTCAAATTGGAGAAACACAGAAGTATTAACGGCAGGCTTATTTGATCACTCCTGGTTCACAGAAACGGTGTCCAGGCCACCCTGACTTTAGGCAAATGAGGAAAAAGCGAGCTGATTTTGGACACTGTCTTGGCTTTTCTCATGACTCCAATTCACATAAAGAATCTAGACCCCACAGTCAGAGAGCCTCAAATTGGATAAGCGGAGCAGTATTAAGGGCAGGCCTATTTGATCACTCCAGGTTCACAGGAAGGGTGCCCAGGCCACGCTGAAGTTAGGCAAAAGAGGTGCAAGAAGCTTATTTTGGACATTTTCTTGGGCTGCACAACTCATGGAAAACTCCAGGAAGAGGTTATGATTAGTGTCTATATGGAAGAAGAATAGGGCCATGAGGGAGTATTCTGGTTTTAATTGTTTTCATTTGAGTAGCGGTTGGAAGAGTTGTCTGGGTCCACCTGGACTTGAACTCTGGTGTGATTCTCCTTATAGACTGAGTTCTGGAACTGACCTGAGAGAAGTATTGCCATGAATTGTGTTGGGATTTTAGGAGGCCAGGCATGAAGTTGCCATTGGAACCTGAGATCTAGGCACAGGTTGGCTTTCCACAGAACACTGCGAATCTCAGCCAGGATATTACATGATTTTATTCTGAAAGACTTAGCATGCATTATAGAGATTCAAAACCCACATGGACCTCGCTTTATAGACCTCAATTGGCCTCGCTTCATGTGACTTTTTGGCCACTCATTGGGTAGCCTTGCATGTGAGAGTACTCCAGAGCTTTGCCTGAAATTAGTTTCCTAACCCTTTAAGGGTTCCTGAATGAATTGAAACCCACAGTGCCTCCAACTTCATCCATGAAAAATTGCTAGATAATTACCATGAAATTTTTAAAATTCCCATGACCAGATGTCACTGGAGAACCTTTGATGTCCTGTTGATGATCATGAATATACCAGACAGGGCCTTGATTGACTGGGTTTCATGAAAATGGTGTAGAACAGAGATGCTAGTAAGTAGGAGCCTGGTGAGTAGTGGGCCTAGAAAAGTGTTATGCAAGTGAGTGATAAAACATCTGTGGTGGGGCCATGTGGATCTTCCATTGGCTTCCAAATGGCTTGAGACTGACATGGTGCAGCCATCAGACCCATATACGTAAAGGCATATTTTTATATGGAGAGGTTTTAGGGCAAAGTTCAGAATCATGTTGCTATTGTCAAGGGGGCAAGCTACGTGGGATAGAACCCTGGTTGGTGCATTCTCCTGGAGACCATGAACACCACAGCTGACAGAACTCCCTTCAGCACTGTCTCCCATTTGAACTCATTGTATTTCATGAAGCAAATACCAAACTCCCAGTGCAGCAGCAAAAAACACGACGATAATTGGAGGATGACCAAGTTGTGTCACAGTCCACACGGGGAGACACTTAGCCCTCAGTGGCCACAGTTTACCTACAAAGAGAGAATTCAGCACTGCTGCCTCATTTTTATTGGAAAATAAATAACCATGTCCTCCAGGTCACATAGAAGCAGATCGAGCTTTGATTGTCTCACTACAGATAAAGCTAAAGCTAATGAAAACAACATATATTTTAAGTGCCCAACCTCAAAGGCAGGTTCTCAAAAAGTCTTTAGGCCAGCAGAGCTCCATGTTTGTGGAGTGTTTACCCTGTCCCTTACTTTTGGAAACTCCTCTACCACCTCCAAAGATGTGAAATCTGGAGCATTTTTCATTCCTGATAGGTATTCACAGATTTTCTAACTCTTCTCCTCTAATTGTGTCTTACTTGGGGCGAAGGTAATGTCAAGGCATTGTTCTGGAGGAGAGTGGGAAGGATTTTCTGTAGCATATATTTGCATACACATTGGATTCAGTTTTCTATTTTCCATTCAAAATACTGAATCCCTGACTCTAACCCATACCCGACCAGACTCTGACTACTAATTCTAATATGATGGAGAAAACTAACCCAAACAGAATAGAAATACAAGCAGTTCAGAGTAGGCCTGGTGTATTGTTGGACTTGCCTTTTGCATGATACAGAGTTGGAGTTATGAATCTAGTCGATTTGTTGTTGAAATAGTTGTCCATGTATTTTTAAGGTTAACAAATATGTGAATTCCTGTCTCCCTTTCTCTGTATTCTTATATGCACATATAGATTCCTACCTGGTACCACACGTACATTCTTGTGAGGTGGCTGACTTGGCAGATACAAATTGTTAGAAGAGATCACTCCTACTAAACTTGTTGGAATTGGATATTCAACCTATGGGTGAGCTTGCTAGTTGAACAGCATTATACATAAATCCATGTTCAGTAAAATTAATATTTTTAGATCTCTGGATGATGCATATTTTATAATGAATTTTGATTGACATATATATTGCTACTTTTTTGTCTGTGTGTGTGTTTTGTATATATATATATATATATATATATATATATATATATATATACACTCTCCAGATTTTTCAAAATATGAAATATATGTGTCTTATATACACTCCCTAAATTCATTCATGTTTATGTATGTGGATTTATAATCAACTATTCACAAGATTATTCTGAGAAATATTCATCCACCTGAAATTTGCCTAATGATCTCAAATGTCAATCCTATTTGTGACTACATATTTGTTTCTTCCTAAGATTATATATGTAAACTCAACCCTGTTCAAAATATCTAATCCTATCACTCACTTTATACTTTGCCTGTTTTCGTAATGTCTCTATTGATATCTGCTTTCCTACATATTTTCCCCAGTTCATCATTGTGACTGACTCTTCACCTGTGCTGACATTTACATTCACTCTCTAATCGAAACCCTATTGCTAAAGAACTTTTTTTCCAATTCCTATACTCACCCTTCTTCCTAAAAGTACTGACTATCTTCCTAATGCTATAGACTATCCCTTTTTGACTGGATGTTCTTTTCTACATTCAATCATCCAAGTAAATGTGGGGCGAGCTTCAGAGGAGGAGACAACCAACAGACTATCTCATACAACATCAAAGGGTTTTTTGGGTGTCCAGCATGCTGGGGCTCAGAGATCACTTGAATCGAGCAGATAGCCCTGAGAATAGCTTAAGTAGAGCTTATATACTTTCCCTGGAGAGGGCAGGGAGGAAATTTTATTGATGGGTCAGGGTGAGTGGGTGGTTTGCGTGCAACTGGGTGAGGGAGTACATTCTGCAGTTGCGCAGTTGGGGACAGAACATTCTGGGAACAAGATTTGCAAGCATTTCTCAAGATTTCAACAGTGTTTTGTTAAGCATACAGAAAAACAAGAAGTGACAAGTACCTATTTTATTAACCTTTAATTCCCCACTTCTTCTTCTGGCTACTTTTAATTATAAAAATGATCATTGGAGGGTGTCACATTCTATGTCTGCTAGTGGGGTATTACCATAAGTTTAACTCGTCCAATTTGAGCCTGCAGAAAAGAAATTACACGGTTGAGCAAACAGGGTTTTATAGTTAGCAATAATATGAGGATTATTATTGGACCTGCCAGGTTGATAAAAACGTAGTTAACCAGGAGGAGTGTGTGAACCAAGACTCAAGCCACCCTTTTTGGGCCTCTCTCTCTTGTTGATGCTCTTCAAGGTGTCTTTTAAATTTACTCATAGATTTTATTACAACTCCAGTATGGTCAGCATAAAAACAACATTCTTCCCTCAATGCATCACAAAGGCCCCCTTCTCTAATAAAGAGGAGGTCCAACCCTCAACTGTTCTGTAAAACAACTTCAGAGAGAGAGGTTAAAGATTCATGCAAAGCTCTGATGGGGGTTTCTAATATCTTAGTTTTGCTCTATTGCTGCTTCTAATTGGGTCATTTGTTGTGTCCCATGGACAATGGCAGTGGCTCCTGTGCCCACCCGTGCAGCAACTCCTATTCATAATAGGATGGCTAAAGTGAGCGATACATGTTCCCAGTGGAACCGGTTGTATGCCCCCCCCATTTGATCTTCAAACGAACCTGCATCATGATAGAGCACTCTGGGAAACATCTGCACCATTTCAAAATTAATCCCATCTGTTGACCATTTCATGAAAACATAAACAATGTTTAAGTATATAGAATTATGCTGTTGTAGGGACAGACAAGGCAAGGCACCTAAGATAGCACTGAAGACAGGGAAACAGTCCTATTTTGTTGCAACCGGATTCAGAGGGCATTGCTTCTGTTGTAATCAATTAATCCCCTGAAACTCAAGTTTAGGTAGTTTCAGAATTTTGTACCCAGCATATAAGGATGGGGCTCAGAAGTTTACAGTCTGCAGAAGTTCAAAAAAGCAGTATTTGTTTCTGATTTTTCCTCTGTTCTGGGCAAGTTAAATTTTCAAGGACACATGGGAGGGGGAGAGCTTTTTATTCCCTTTCTTATTTTCCCCCTGCCAGCTGTTACAACGGAGCCCATTTGGTAATTTCTTTATCTTAGAAATGTAGCCATTTCTGTGAAGCCCCAGCTGAAGGCCAGAGGCCTTGTTCACATATTTTGTGAAAAACAAGTTAGGGGTTGTCTAGCTTAGAAGTACTGAGTTTTTTAGCCAGTGGCCAAGTAGAACAGGGCAATACAAAAAGAGAAAGTTTATCTACATTGAACTCTTTATAGAAACTCTATGCTGAAAGTTCTAAATTCAGCCATGGTGAAGACTTCTGGAGAAGGACATTTAAGACTTTTCTGTGGGCCTGGTACAGAGGGGGAATACGGGGAAGGTGGGGCTGAGAGAAGCTCTGAGGATCTGAGAATGAGGAAAAAGAGAGATGTAAAAGAATAATTGGAAAGGGGTTTGGGAATTTCCTAGCAACAAAACTTCAGCAGTAGAACAGGTAGAGCAGAGCAGAAAACGGGAGTGAGTATCCCAAAATTCTGTGAGGGACTTTAAATTTTAGTAACCTGTTTTCAGTGATGACAAAGCAACTTTAATGGCCATTTATATTACATCTTGGATAAGGGTCTGAGAGCTCTCCTCAGCTCGTTTGAGCTTTGGGTTAGCTGGAAAGAGGACCTGGTGGGACCCGGTGAGGGCACTGACAGGAGAAGAGAGGAATGAGTCGGTGGAGGGGTACCTCAGTACCTGCTACCTCACTAGTGGGCAATTGTCTGAGAACTGGTGGAGGTTTGGGTTTCTGATCTAGTAATTGGAGGGGAGAAATCAGGTTGCTGAGGTGGGAGTGACAGCAGAGAGTCTGGAGCAGAAGGCTGAGGATAAAAATCTATTGGAGAAGCATAGTTCAGGATGTGAGTGAAGGAGGGAAAAGGCTTCCACATAGGGGAATCTCCTTTCACCCTTTTGAGCACTTGCAGAAGTTAAAAAGGTCACGCAAAATTTGAGGATCTAGAGACCCCTCTGGGGGCCATCCTTTTTCTGTTTTCTACTTGGTAATATGGCCAATGCTGTGTACTGAATTTGATGAAGTATTGGGGTTCCATCAGGCAGCCCCTGTATGATCACATCTCCATGAAATACAGAAGAAGTCGGCTTTTCCCCCACACAGCCGTTACTGTTTGTGGCTTTGATAGTTTGCTGGGCAAACATAGTAATCTAGGCTAGCCAACCGCATCTGGCTCGCGTGTCCCTACATCCATAATGTTTGTTTCCATTATCTATGGTACGGAAGGGATTTAATGGTATTTTAGTGGGATTTTCTTCATCAGGGATATCCCAATAAAAAAGACCTATGGCCAGCTGACAAATGTCTGGGTGGAGAGATGGCCACCAGGTCCCTAAGGGGGCTGTATGCGAGATAGATTATACTCTTTTCCAGTAGGATTTGTGATCAGCCATCGCTGCTTAACAGGCTGATGAGGGTTAGGACTACTTGTGGCCAAGGGGAGAGTATATAACCTTATCCACATGGCGAATACACAATTTGAAACTGTTACCAGTCTTTTATAGTTTCCAGAAAATTCTGGACAAGGAGCAGGCTTGAGATGAGAGGCATGGATCCAGGAAGTGATTCTGTATACCTTTACCACTGTAGGTGTTATAAGTAGCACCTGGTATGGTCCTTTTCAGCAGGGTTCCAGGGATGACACCTGATGTCATCTTACATACATGAAGTCTCTTATTTGATATGGATGTGGAATCCCCTGGTACACAGTTTGGTAGGCAGTTGCCAGCTATTTTCACAGGTATCACTGAGTTCTTTCAAGAGCTTTAAGTCTGTCAACCAAGAGGGTGTGAAATGGATCCTTAGGTCTTACAGTTGGGCTTAGGACCCTTACTGGACGAGGGCCACCATAGAGAATTTCTCAGGGGGTAAGGCTACTCAAAGAAACAGAAGGGTTTTTTCTTGCATGAAACATTGCATAAGTCAGGAGCATAGTCCAATCTTTTATGCTGGTCTCTAAGCTTAATTTCGTTAAGGTCTCTTTAATTGTTCTATTCATTCTTTCTACTTGTCCTGAACTCTGGGGTCTATAAGCACAATATAACTTCCAATTAATCCCCAGGTTCCTGGCTAACCCCTGACTTACCTGGGCCATGAACATCGGTCCATTATCAGATCCTATTACCGGCTTAGCTTCCTCCAATGGTAGAGAGGCTTAGTCAGAAGCAGGGGAATCACTTAGAGTGTGTTGTGTGTTAGGGGACGAGGGCAGTGGATAAGGAGGGGAAGAAGAGTCCAGTAGAGTCAAATCTTGTGACTCAGGGAGAACAGAGGGTGGAGGAGGTGGAAGAGGTGAGGGTTTGAGAGATCATGGGGGAAGGAGTATGAGCAGAGGCATGGGCAAGGAAAGGCTTCACCCATGGAGGAGGAGATTTGCAGAGGTCGGCAAAGTTAAGATATATGGCTGTTGATCAGGATGGCTATGTGGCCCTGCCTGAAAGACAATATCTCTGACTTTTTAAATTAGTGGGAAGTAGAAAGATATTTCTAGGGGCCATACGACTCCAAAATGGGCCATTCTGAGGCACAGAGAGTCTGCCAGGTCTAGCGTTTTACTAAAAAAAGAAAGATACTGAGCCCTTAAGCGGACTTTGGTTCAGTGATCAAGGGTCAGGGACAGAGGCATTGAAGTGCTCTGTCCCATAATGAAAGGTACACAAACAGTAAAAGCAAAGTCACATGACACAGATAAGACAAGACCATGAAGACAGGCAATGGACGTCCAACACTGAGACCAGGAATGCGTAGCCGGCAAAACCCGATAGGATGGCAATACCTAATCTAAAACAAAATATCACTGAGTCGATGAAGCAATTGTTCCTTGATTCTCCGAGTCCTCTGCGGGGTCCCCCATGGAGGTGCCCTATGTCTCTGTGACACGTCTCTCAGCCACCGTCGGAGAGACCCCAGGCTCTTCATCGCCAGCAATTTTGCCAAGCCCTAACATGACACCTGAAACCAGAAAGAGGCACCTTACTTGCTCCGAGAGGAGCCCGTTGGGGGTCTCTCATCCGCCACTGCCAGAACTCGGTGGAACCTCAATATGTAAAGGTCAGGTGAGTGTCGGAGGAAGAGACTACCAAGAGACTGTCTCATGCAACAGCAAAGGGTTTTTTTTGGGTCCAGCTTGCTGGGGCTCACAGCTAACTTAAATAGATCAGAGAGCTCTGAGAACAGCTTATGCAGAGCTTACATACATTTCTTGGAGAGGGAAGGGAGGGAAGTTTACTGATGTGTAAGGGTGAGTGGACGGTTCGCGTGACACCGAGTGAGGCAGTACATTCTGCAGTTTGGCAGTTGGGAACAGTACATTCTAGAACAAGATTAGCAAACATTTCTCAAGATTTCAACAGTGTTTTGTTAAGCATACAGAAAAACAGGAAATTACAAGTACCTATTTTATTAACCTTTCACTACCGACTATCCCTTTTTGACTGGATGTTCCTTCTACATTAATTCATGCAAGGTACAAGGACCTATGCCATTGTATATCGATTTATCTGAGACATCTCTGCAGAACGTAATTCAATGCTGCGTATCCCAATCAAGGGCCCAATGCCCTTCTGGCCTTCAAATCATACTTAGATTTCTTTTTTCATACATATATTACACCTATATATTCTTCTACACATAGCAAGTTCCCAATAACATTATTCATCCAGCACAATGATTTCTAACCCAAATCAAACATGTTTTTAACCATAATCATACACTGTTCCCTCAATCTAACTTTATAGAAGAGCAGGGAAAGAGTTGATTTTACAATAAAGAAATGTAGGGAAACTTCCACCTGCTGAGAACCTCAAAGGCCCATGCAGAAATGATCCCTGGAGAAGATGTAGGCAGCTATGAAGGACCTGAGAGAGCAAAAGTCATCTTCCATGGCAAACAACCCGGTCAGGATAAAAGGTTGTGTCTGAATCAGATTCTCTTCTTAATGTAGAGAACATGGACCAAAACAGGCCTGTGTGGAGATCTATTCCTGGGTGCCTATGGTTGATATACCATTCTAACTTGTGAAAGTGTCACAAGAAGTAGGTGCAGCCTCAATCTCATGGGACCCTTGGAAGCAACAGTTAAGACAAAGTGGTTGCCAAGACAGGGACCTCATTCAGTTCAGGAAGGAAATGACCTCACCTCACTTCCTTGGTGATGGAACTTTCTGAACTTTGGATCCAGGAAGCCAGGCACACAGAGCCAGTCCCAGTCCCCATCCCTGTGGTCTCACTTATTTGAATTTACCAAGGACAGTCAGTCTTTCTTGGTACCTTCAGACGTGAGAAGAACAAATGCCAGGAAAGCTCGGAAGCGTTGCTTTTCTTGAGAAAGCAGTTAGTGGCTCACCGTTGGCTCCTGAGAAGTTCACAGAGTTTGCCATGGAGACCAGATCTGAGACAGGACAGGCTATTTTGGGGGAACATATTATGGCCTACAAGTCAGAGGACACTCCGGATAGTCAAAGACCTACTTGGGGGAAGAAGGTGCCTTTGTGGGTGTGGTTGTGGGTTTGTGGTTTTGTCTCATTTTCTGAGAATAGGTAGGAAAGTCAGTTTGTTTCGTTGGAAGTGGACTGTTTCTAGTAAGTCGTTTAACATGGCGAGTGTTTCTCTGTCTGTGTATCTCACTGTGTCCGTGGTTGTAGACATTAGAAAAGAGAATTCATGAATGGATGTGTCTTGTCTAGTAGAAAGCTTCTCAGCATTCATATTGCCCCATTTATGAATGGACTGTAGCTTGCCTTATTGATGTGCAACACCTGCTATCTTCCTAAGTTCCTGTTTTCTTCCTGAATTCCGGCCAATCTCAAGAATAGGCCTATGGTTTTGTGTCCAAGATATTTACAACCTCAAAGCTCTGTGACATAACAATGTACTGGATAGCTGTAGGGAATGGGGAGCATCTCAGAAAACTCAGATATCAGTGTGACCAGGAAAGTCTCAGTGGAGAAACCCTGCTTTGGGCCTTTTGCTTACCAATTGTTCTGTTGCCCTGAATGTCCGGAAGGTCTTTGCCTCTGGCCACCCCTTTTTGAAGCCTGAAGAAAACAATTTTCAAATGGAAATGATTGAGCATACCTGTGGCTCTTTTCTTAAGTGCTTTGAAAAGGGATGTGTCTGAATCAGCCCCCTGGCCCTGTGTGTGGCTGTGACTTAGATTCTCAGCACCTGATGGATCTAAAGAAAGTTCCCATGTTTGCATCCAAATGAAAAATGGCCAAAAGAGCAGTCATTGGGATGAAGTCTCTTGACTTCCTCTGTAAGGTTCCTGAACTCCATCAAGTGAAAATAGGGATCCTTTGGGTCAAATGAGTTCTTCAAAACCTGCAGAGGCTAGCACATAGGTGTTTGGTTTTATCATGACTAAAATTCACATAAAGAATCTAAACCCCACAGTCAGTAGGCCTCAAATTGGAGAATTGGAGCGGTATTAATGGCAGGCCTATTTGATCACTCCTGGTTCACAGGATGGGTGTCCAGGCCACCTTGACTTTAGGCAAATGAGGGTCAAAGGAGCTTATTTTGGACACTGTCTTGGTCTGCGCCCCTCATTTAAACATCCAGCCAAATTATGATCAGTGTCAATATGGAAGAAGATGAGGGCCATATGGGAGTGTTCTTGTTTTAATTGTGGTAATTTGTGTGGTAGTTGGAAGAGATGACTGGGATCACCTGGGCTTGAACTCTGGTGTGATTCCCCTTAAAGAATGAGTTCTGGATCTGACCTCAGAGAAGTATTGCCGTGAATTCTCTTGGGATTTTACTAGGCCACGCGTGAGAATCGCCTTTGGAAACTGAGATCTAGGCCCAGGATGGCTTTCCACGGAGCTCGGGGATTCTGAGCCAGGATATCACATGATTTACTTCTTGAAGACTTGGCAGCCCTAGTTGAGAGTCCAAACACATATGGACCTCACATTGTAGACCACAATGTGTCTGGATTCATGTGACCTTTTTGCCAGTCTTTTGGAAGGCTTTTCTGTGAGTGTTCTCCAGAGCTTTCATTGAAATGAGCTTCCTCACCATTTAATGGTTCCTGAATTAATTGAAACCCACAGTGCCTCTAACTTCATTTTTGAAATATGACTAGATTAATACCATGAAATTTCTGAAATTCCCATGACCAGGTGGCACTGGATAAACTTTGGATTTCCTGTTGCTGATCATGAGTGTACCAAAGAGTGCCTTGATTGACTGGGTTTCGTGAAAATGGTGTAGAACAGAGATGCCAGTAATTTGGAGCCTGCTGAGTAGTGGGCGTAGAGAAGTGGACTGTAGGTGTGTAAATAAATATTTTTGGTAGGGCCACCTGGATCTTCCATTGGCTTTGAAAGACTTGCGACTGACATGGTGCAGGCAGCAGACCTTTATATGTAAAGGCATCTTGTCATATGGAGAGGTTTCAGGGCAATGTTCAGAATCAGGATGCTATAGTCAAGGGGAAAGCTATGTAGGATAGAAGCCTGGTTTGTACATTCTCTTCGCGACCCTGACCAACCACACATGACAGAACTCCTCCAGCATTTTTATCCCAGTTGAACTCCTTGTATTTCGTGAAGCAAGTACCAAACTCCCAGTGCAGCAGTAAGAAACACCCTGGAAAGTGGAGGATCACCAAATGGCTTCACAGTCCACATGGGAGACACTTCAGCCCAGTGGCCTCAGTTTACCTACAAAGAGAGAATTCAGCACCGCTGCCTCATGATCATTGGAAAATAAGAAACCATGTTCTCCAGGTAACATAGATGCAGACCCAGATTTCATGGTGTCACTACAAACGAAGCTAAATCTCCTGACAATTACATATATTTCTTGTTCCCAACCTCAGAGGAAGTTTCTCAAGAAGTCTTTAGGCCAGCACAGCTCCATGTTTCTGGATTGTTTACCCTCTCCCTTACTTTTGGAAACTGTTCTACCACCTCCAGTGTTGTGAACTCCTGAGCCTTTTCCATTCCACATAAATTCACAGATTTTCTAACTCCTCTCCTCTAATTGTGTCTTACTTTTAGCGATGGTTATGTCAAGGCATTCTTCTGGATGAGAGAGGGAAGATTTATGTGTATCACATTTTTGCATACACATTAGATTAATTTTCCTGTTTTCCATTTGAAATACTGAATCCCTGACACTAACCCATACCCTACTAGACTCTGACTACTAATCCTAATATCATGGAGAGAAAGAAACCTAACCGAATAGAAATACAGGCCTTTCATAGGAAGCATGGTGTATACTTCTATTTGCCTTCTGCATTATCAAGAGTATGTGTTTTAAATCTAGTCAACTTTTCATTGTAATATTTCTCCATGATTTTTTAAAATTATCACATATATAAATTCCTGTCTCCCTTTCTCTGTATCCTATTCAGCACATGTATTTTTTTATGCATATATATAATATCCTACCTGGTATCACACGGACATTCTTTTGAGCTCCCTGACTTTGGAATATAAAATTGTGAGAACAGATGACTCTCCCTAAATAATGATGGAACTGAAAATTCAACCTATGGGTGAGCTTCCTAGTGAAAAACACTATACATAAATCCATGTTCAGTAAAATGAATATTTTTGGATATGTGGATGAATTATATTTCATGATGAATTTCGATTGGCATATATATTGCTAAATATTAATGTGTGTGTGTGTGTGTGTGCATGTGTGTGTGTGTGTGTGTGTGTGTGTGTGTTAGTGTATTTTTTTTAAATCTGGAAAAAATATATATGTATGTATATATATATATATATATATATATATATATATATATATATATATATTTTTTTTTTTTTTTATTTTTTTTCTCCAGATTTTAAAAAAATATGAAAAATATGTGTCTTATTATACACTCCCTAAATTCATTTATATTCATGTATGTGGGTTCAAAATCCAATCTTTACAAGATTATTTTCAGCAATATTTATATTCCTGTAATACATATTTGTTTCCTACTACTGAAAACTAAGTTCAGTATGTGGTGCATACAAATCCTAATATTTCTACAGTACCTGACCCAGTTTAACATCAATGCAAGTAGATTGCTATGGGACATGATGTGTATTTTGAAGTTCATTTTTATTCAACACTGGTATATTACTATTTTATCTGTTTATGGACATCATAGGATATATTTTTTCATCCACAACTTCACAAAATTATAGGCATTTGGTTCACATTCATTTACTTACTACTTAAGAACACATGTATTCCTCCATGTTTCTTTACTGGTCTTTTCACTAGACTTCTTTCTAAACACATTATTTTTGATTCCATAATCATTTTTGAAGCAATACTCACCCTTCACGATAAACCGTAACCCTAATATTACCATTACATATATAACTGGTTGGAATGATTGTATATATATCAATATAAGATTTCCAATATATTTTCAGATGCAAACTCAATCCATTATTTAAAGTTGGAACTAGTTATATACTTTATCACAATATGGTCTATTCATGCAACATCTCAATAATCATCAACACAAGGTACACCTATTTGTATCACCAGTACTAATTTATAAGTTTCCAGAATATTACTTCCCATAATGGTGGAAGAAATACTCATGTCACCTTATCTACATATACAATTTATCACGGTAGTATTCTGGACACAAAATGCAAAGGTCACACATATGATTGTACCAAAGCCTAAATGGAAAGTGACCATGGATTACTAAAAACATCCATGTCCAGGGTGCCTAATGCTCTCAAATGTCAATCCTATTGATTATTACATATTTGTTTCTTCCTAAGATTATATATTCAACCTCAAGCCTGTTGAAAATGTCTAATCCTATCACTCACTTTATACTTTGCCTGATTTCCTAATCTTTCTATTGATATCTGCTTTCCTACATATTTTTCCCAGTTCATCATTGTGACTGTCTCTTCACATGTGCTGACATTTACATTCACTCTCTAACTGAAACCCTATTGCTAAAGAACTTTTGGTCCAACTCCTAGAGTCACTCTTCTTCCTAAACCTACTGACTATCTTCCTAATCCTACAGACTATCCCTTTTTGACTGGATGTTCTCTTCTACATTCAATCATCTGAGGTACACGGTCCTATGCCATTGTATATCGATTTATCTGAGACCTCGGTGCAGAACATAATTGAAGCTAAGTATACCAATCAAGGGTTCTGTTGCCCTGAATGTCAGGAAGGTCTTTGCCTCAGGCCACCCCTTTGTGAAGCCTGAAGAAAAAATTTTCAAATGGAAATAAATGGACATCACCTGTGGCTCTTTGCTTAATTGCTTTGGAAAGGGATTTGTCTGAATCTGCCTCTTGGCCCTGTGTGAGGCTGTGGCTTAGATTCTCAGCACCTAATGGATCTAAAGAAAGATCCCATGTGTGCATTCAAAACCAAAATGGCAAAAAGAGCAGTCATTGTGGATGAAGATTCTTGCCTTTCTCTGTTAGGTTCCTGACCCCCTTCAAGTGAGAATAGGGATCCTCTTTGTCAAATGAATTCTTCAATGCTCTGCAGATATGCTTGGGTTTTCTCATGACTCCAAATCACATAAAAAATCTATACCTGACATTCAGTAAGCCTCAAATTATAGAAACAGAGCGGAATTAATGGCAGGCCTTTTTGATCACTCCTGGTTCACAGGAAGGGTGTCCAGGCCACCCTGACTTTAGGGAAATTAGAGGCAAGGGAGCTTATTCTGGAAACTGTCTTTGGTTGCGACCCTCATGAAAACTTCCATCCAGAACTTTTGATGAGGGTCTTTATGGACGAAGATGAGGGCCATGTGGGAGTTTTTTTGTTCTAATTGTGGTCATTTGTGTGGGGGTTGGAAGAGATGACTTGGTCCACCTGGGCTTGAACTCTGGTGTGATTTCCCTTAGAGCTTGAGTTCTGGAACTTACCTCATAGAAGTATTGAAATGAATTGTGTTGGTTTTTAGGAGGCCACGCATGAATGTCACCCTTTGAAACTGAGATCTAGGCCCAAGGTGGCTTTCCACAGAGCAATGGGAATCTCAGCCAGGAAATCACATGATTTTATTCTGAAAGACTTTGCAGCCATTGTTGGCCCTCGGAAGCAAGAAGGAGTGGCCATACTCATATCGATTAAAATCAACTTAAAACCTAAGTTAATCAAAAGTGATAAAGAAGGACACTATATACTGTTAAAAGGCACCATTAACCAACAAGACATAACAATTATCAATTTGTATGCATCAAACAATGGTGGTGCCAAGTCATAAAACAAACTCTCCTCAAGTTCAAGAGTCATATAGGCTATTACACAATAATTACAGGTGACTTCAGCACACAACTCTCGCCATTGGACAGATCCTCTAGAGAAAATCTGAATTAAGAAACTATAGAACTTAATAGCACAATCAATAACCTAGACTTAACCAACATATATAGAATATATCAAACATCATAAAGTGGATACATGTTCTTCTCAGCAGCACATTGGTCCTACTCAAATATAGACCATATATTATGCCATATGGAAACTCTTAGTAAATATAAAAGTATGGAGATAATACCATGCACCATATCTGATCATAATGGAATGAAACTTGAAATTAATGATTGAAGAAGGAAGGAAAAATTCTACATCACATGGAAAATGAACAATATGTTACTGAATGATCAATGGGTTACAGAAGACATAAAGGAGGAGATAAAAAATTTCTTAGAGACAAATGACAATACAGACAAAACATACCGGATTCTATGGAAAACAATGAAAGCAGTTTTAAGAGGGAAATTCATTTCTTGGAATTCTTTCCTCAAAAAAAAAGAAAAAAACAACAAATAAATGATCTCACACTACATCTCAAAAACCTAGAAAAAAAAAGCAAAACAACAAATGTAGTAGAAGACAAGAAATAATTAAAATTAGAGGAGAAATCAACAAAATTGAAACAAAAAAATTGAAAAAATAAAAGTTGGTTCTTTGAAAATAAATTAAATCGACAGGGCCTTAGCCATGCTAATGAAGAGAAGTAGAGAGAGAACTCAAATTACTAACATATGGGATAAAAAAGGCAACATCACAACAGACACTACAGAAATTCAGATGATAATTAGAAAGTATTTTGAAACCCCATATTCCAATAAAACAGAAGATAATGAAGATATTGATAAATTTCTTATGTCATATAATCTGCCAAGTTTGAGTCCGGAAGACTCACACAATTTAAATAGACCAATAACAAAGGAAGAAATAGAAGAAACCTTCAAAAGACTACCAACCAAAAAAACCCCTGGACCAGATGGTTATACAGCAGAGTTCTACAAAACGTTCAAAGATGAATTAATACCAATACTTTTCAAGCTATTTCAAAAAATAGAAAAAGAAGGAGTTCTTCCAAATTCATTCTATGAGGCCAACATCACCCTGATCCCAAAACCAGACAAAGACACTTCAAAGAAAGAAAACTACAGACCAATATCTCTAATAAACTTGGATGCAAAAATTCTCAATAAAATCCTGGCAAATAAAAAACAAAAGCATATAAAAAAATTGTGCTTCATGATCAAGAGGGATTCATCCCAGGGATGCAAGGCTGGTTCAATATACGGAAATCAATAAATGTAATCCATCACATCAATAGACTTAAAGAGAAGAACCATATGATCATCTCGATAGATGCAAAAAAAGCATTCTACAAAGCACAGCATCCCTTTTTCTTTAAAACTCTATAAAACACTAGGAATAACAGGAACTTACCTCAACATGGTAATAGCTATATATGCTAAACCTCAGGCTAGCATCATCCTAAATGGAGAAAAACTGAAGGCATTCCCTCTAAAATTTGCAACAAGACAGGGATGCCCTCTATCACCACTTCTATTTAATTTAGTTCTTGAAATACTATCCAGAGCAATGATACAGACAAAGGAAATTAAAGGCATAAAAATAGGAAAAGAAGAACTTAAATTATCGCTATTTGTGGATGACATGATAATATATTTAACAGACCCAAAAGGGTCTACAAAGAAACTGCTAGAGTTAATAAATGAATTCAGCAAATTGGCAGGATATAAAATCAACACGCATAAATCAAAGGCATTCCTGTATATCAGCAACAAAACTTCTGAAATGGAAATGAGGAAAACCACTCCATTTACAGTATACTCAAAGAAAATAAAAAACTTGGGAATCAACCTAACCAAAGAGGTGAAAGATTTATACAATGAAAACTACAGAACCCTAAAGAGAGAGATAGAAGAAGATGTTAGAGGATGGAAAAGTATGCCCTGTACATGGATAGGCAGAAATAACATCATCAAAATGGCGATATTACCCAAAGTTCTCTACAGGTTTAATGCAATGCCAATCAAAAACCCAATGGCATTTCTTGTAGAAATAGATAAAATAATCATGAATTTCATATGGAACAACAAAAGACCCAGAATAGCGAAAGCAATTCTAAGCAGGAAGTGTGAATCCAGAGTTCAAACTGTACTACAAAGCAATAGTAACAAAAACAGTGTGGTACTGGTATCAAAACAGGCAGATGGACCAATGGTACAGAATAGAGGACACAGAGACATATCCACAAAATTACAACTTTCTTATATTTGAAAAGGGGCCTAAAAGCATGCAATGTAAGAAGGATAGCATCTTCAACAAATGGTGCAGGGACAATTGGAAATTCATATGCAACAAAATGAAACGGAATCCCTTTCTCTCACAATGCATAAAAGTTAACTCAAAATGGATCAAGGAGCCAGATATAAAATCAGAGACACTGCATCTGATAGAAGAAAAAGTTGGCTACGATGTACATACTGTGGGGTTGGGCTCCAAATTCCTTAATAGGACACCCATAGCCCAAGAGTTCATAAAAAGAATAAACAAATGGGACTTACTTAATCTAAAAAAGTTTTTTCTCAGCAAGAGAAACAATAAGAGAGTTAAATAGAGAGCCTACATCCTGGGAACAAATTTTTACCCCTTACACTTCAGATAGAGCCCTAATATCTAGAATATACAAAGAACTCAAAACAATTAAACAATGAGATAACAAATAACCCAATCAACAATGGGCCAAGGATCTTAACAGACACTTCACAGAGGAGGACATACAATCAATCAACAAGTACATGAAAAAAATGCTCACCATCTGTAGCAGTCAGAGAAATGCAATCAAAACCACCCTAAGATACCATCTCACTCCAGTAAGATTGGCAGCCATTATGAAGTCGAACAACAATAAGTGTTGGTGAGGATGTGGGGTAAAGGGTACACTTGTACACTGCTTGTGGGCCTGCAAATTGGAGAGTCCAATATGGAAAGCAGTATGGAGATTCCTGGGAAAGCTGGGAATGGAACCACCATTTGACCGAGATATCGCCCTTCTCAGACTCTTCCCTGAGGATCTTAATAGAGAGCAGTATAAGGATACTGCCACATCGATGATCATAGCGGCACAATTCACAATAACTAGACTGTGGAACCAAACTAGATGCCCTTCAATAGATGAATGGATAATAAAAATGTGGCATCTATACACAATGGAGTATTACACAGCACTGAAAATGACAAAATCATAGAATTTGCAGGGAAATGAATGGCATTAGAATAGATTATGCTAAGCGAAGCTATCCAATCCTTAAAAAACAAATGCCAAATGTTTCCTTTTATATAGAGAGAGCAAATAAGAACAGAACAGGGAGGAAGAACATGAGAAAAATATTAAAACTAAACAGAGATGAGTGGGGGGAGAGAAAGGGAGAGAGAAGGAAAATTATATGGAAATGGTAGGAGACTACTCAATGTTACACAAAATTACATATAAGAGGTTGTGAGGCTAAAGAGGGGAAAACAAGGGAGAGAATTAAACAACAGCAGATGAGGTAGAGAGGGAAGATGGGAGGGGAGGGGGAATAGTAGGGGATAGGAAAGGTAGCAGAATTCAACAATAACTAGTATGCTATTATGTAAAAACGTGAGTGTGTAACTGATGTGATTCTGCGATTTGTATTTGGGGTAAAAATGGGAGTTCATAACCCAATTAAGTCAAATGTATGAAAGATGATATATCATGAGCTTTATAATGTTTTGAACAACCAAAAAAAAAGAATTGAATTTCCAATATTTGAGTCATATAACAACTTTATTTTTTAATAAAATTGTCTTTTATTTGTTATCTTACTTGCTGGTATCTGCCTTTCAGTTTTAAAAAACTATGTGCTTTAGCCATTCATCCATGTAGTATGTAACAGAAAATTTTGAGTGTCTCCATATAACCAGATTGGCAAGGCATCAAGGTTTCCTTCACAAACAAGGTGAAGGCTTTGCCATTAGAAATTTAATATTCTGCAAAACAATTTTTTTAACTTTCCAATTAAATTTCCAAAAAAAATTTAGAAAAAAAAAGAATCTAAACCCCACAGTAAGAAGGCCTCAAAGTGGAGAAGTGGAGCATTTACGGCAGGCCTATTTGATCACTGCTGGTTCACAGGAAGCGTGTCCAATCAACCCTGATGTTAGGCAAATGAGGGGCAAGGGAGCTTATTTTGGGCACTGGTTTGGATGTGCCCCTCATGGAAAACTCCATCCAGAGGTTATGATGTGTGTTTATATGGAAGAAGATGAGGGCCATGTGGGAGTGTTTTGGTTTTAATTGTGGTCATTTGTGTGGTAGTTGGAAGAGATGACTGGGTCCACCTGGGCTTGAACTCTGGTGTGATTCCCCTTAGAGAATGAGATTTGGAACTGACTTCAGAGAAGTATTGCCATGAATGTTGTTGGGATTTCAGGAGGCCACGCATGAGAGTCGCCCTTGGAAACTGAGATCTTGGCCCAGAGAGGCTTTCCAGAGAGCACTGGGAATCTCAGCTAGGATATCACAGGTTTTATTCTGAAAGACCTGGCAGCCATCGTTGAGAGTCAAAACACACATGGACCTCACATTGGAGACCTCAATGGGCCTGGCTTCATGTGACAATTTGGCCACTCTTTGGGAAGCCTTGCCTGTGAGAGATCTCCAGATCCTTCATTAAAATGAGCTTCCTCAACATTTAATGGATCCTAAATGAATTGAAACCCACAGTACCAACAACTTCATCTGTGAAAAATAGTTAGATAAATACCATGAATTTTTAGAAATTCTCATGACCAGGTGGCACTGGAGAACCTTTGGATGTCCTGTTGCTGATCATGAGTATACCAGACAGTGCCTTGATTGACTAGGTATCATGAAATGGTGTAGAACAGAGATGCCAGTAAGTTGGAGCCTGATATGTAGTGGGCCTAGAGCAGTGGTGTGCAGGTGTGTGATAAAACATCTGTGGTGGGGCCTGTGGATCTGCCATTGACTTTCAAATGCCTTGACACAGACACGGTGCAGCCAGCAGACCCTTCTATATAAAGGCATCTTGTTATATGGAGATTTTTCACGGCAATGTTTAGAATCAGGTTGCTATGGTCAAGGGGCAAGCTATGTGGGATAGAAGCCTAGTTGGTGAATTCTCATGCAGACACTGACCCACCACACGTGACAGAACTCCCTCCAGCACTGTGTCCCACTTGAACTCCTTGTATTTCGTGAAGCAAATACCAAACTCCCAGTGCAGCAGCAAGAAACACAATGAAAAGTCGAGGATGACCAAATGGCTTCACAGTCCACATGTGGTGACACTTAGCCCCCGTGGCCACAATTTAGCTACAAAGAGAGAATTTAGCACTGCTGCCTCATGTTCATTGGAAAATAAGAAACCATGTCCTCCTGGTCACATAGATGCAGACCTAGCTTTGATGGTCTCACTACATCGGAAGTTAAAGCTCCTGAAAACAACATATATTTCAAGTGCCCAAGCTCAGAGGCAATTTCTCAAGAAGTGTTTAGGCCAGCAGATCTCCATGTTTGTGGAGTGTTTACCATGTCACTTACTTTTGGAAACTGCTCTATTAACTCCAAGGTTGTGAACTCCTGAGCATTTTCCATTCTAAATATATATTCACAGATTTTCTAACTCTTCTCCTCTAATTCTGACTTACTTGGCTCAAAGGGAATGTCAAGTCATTGTTCTGGATGAGAGAGGGAAGATTGTTTTTTAGCACATATTTGCATACACATTGGATTCATTTTCCAATTTTCTGTTTGAAATACTGAATCCCTGACACTAACCCATACCCTACTAAACTCTGACTACTAATCCTAATATAATGGAGAAAAATAACCCAAACAGAATAGAAATACAAGCATTTCAGAAGAAGCATGGTGTATAGTTGGAATTACCTTTTGCATGATATAAGGTAGGAGTTATAAATCTAGTCAATTTTTTGTTGAAATAATTTTCCATGTGTTTTTAAAGTTAAGAAAAATGTGAATTCCTGTCTCCCTTTCTCTGTAGCCTATTAAGCAAATGTATTTTTATATGCACAAATAGAATCCTACCTGGTTTCACATATACATTCTTGTGAGGTGGCTGACTTGGCAGATACAAATTGTGAGAAGAGATCACTCCTCCTAAACGCTGTTTTAACTGAAAATTCAACCCATGGGTGAGCTTCCTAGATGAACAACACTATACACATATTCATGTTCAGTAAAATGAATATTTTGGGATATGCGGATGAGTTATTTTTCATGATGAATTTCAATTGGCATATATATTGCTACATTATAATGTGTGTGTTTGTGTGTCTATATATACATTATATATATATTCTCCAGATTTACCAAAATATGAAATATATGTGTCTTCTTATACACCGCTTGAATTCATTCATATTCATATATGTGGATTTATAATCAACTTTTAAAAAGTTTATTCTCAGAAATATACATCCACTGAAATAAATATTTGTTTCCTAGTACTGAAAACTAACTTCAGGGAAGGGTGCTTACAAATCCTAATATTTCTACAGTAACTGACCAAGTTTAACATCAATGCAAGTAGATTCCTATTGGATATGATGTGTTTATTAAAGTTCATTTTAATCAAACGTGGTACGTTATTATTTCTTCAGTTTATAGACATCATAAATTATATCCTTTCATTCACAAGTTCACAAATTTATAAACATTTGGTTCACTTTCAATCACTTCCTCCTTCAGAACACTTATATTTCTCCATGTTTCTTGACTGGTCTTTTCACTAGACTTCTTTCTAAAGACATTATTTTCGATTCCATAATCATTTTTGAAGCAAAACTCACACACTATTTATGATAAACGGTAACCCTAATATAACCATTAGATATATAAGTGGTTGGAATGAATGTATGTATATCAATAAATGATTTCCTCTATTTTTTCAGATATCAATACAATCCATTATTTAAATTTGGAACCAGTCATATAATTTATTCACAGTATGGTCTATTAATGCATCATCTCTATATTCATCAACACAGGGTAAGCCGATTAGTATCCCCAGTACTAATTTATATCTTTTCAAAATATTTCCCCCAGAAATGGTGGAAGAAATACTCATGTCACCTGATCTTCATATACATATTATCACAGTAATATTCTGGACACAAAATGCGAAGGTCACCCTTATGATTGTACCAAAGCCTCAATGGAATGTGAACATGGATTACTAAATATATCCATGTCCAGGTTGCCTAATGCTCTCAAATGTCAATCTTATTGGTGACTACAAATTGGTTTCTTCTTAAGATTATGTATTCAACCTCAACCCTGTTGAAAATGTCTAATCCTATCACGTTATACTTTGCCTGATTTCCTAATGTCTCTATTGATGTCTGCTTTCCTACATATTTTCCCCAGTTCATCATTGTGCCTGACTCTTCACATATGGTGTCATTTATATTCACTCTCTAACCAAAACCCTATTGCTAAAGAACATTTGGTCCAAATCCTAGACTCACTCTTCCTTCTAAACCTACTGACTATCTTCCTAATCCTACACACAATCCCTTTTTGACTGGATGATCTCTTCTACATTTAATCATCTGAGGTACAGGGTCTTATGCCATTGTATATCAATTTAACTGAGACCTCGGTGCAAAACATAACTCAAGCTAAGGATCCCAATCAAGGGTCCAAATCCTTCTGGGCTTCAAGTATTACCTAGATTTCTGTTTTCATACTTATGTTCTACCTCTATATTCTTATAAATGTCGCTGGTTCCCAATACCATTATTCATCCAGCAGAATGATTTCCAACCCAAATTGAACATGCTATTAATCCTAAACATACAATGTTCTCTCAATCTCACTTTACAGAAGAGCAGGGACAAAGTTGGTATTACAATACAGGAAGTTAGGAGATCTTCCAACTGCTGAGTACCTCAAAATCCATGCAGAAATGATCCCTGGAGAAGATGCAGGCAGCTATGAAGGACCTGAGAGAACAAAAGTCATATTCCATGGCAAAAAACATGGTCAGGATGAAAAGATGTGTCTGAGTCAGCCTCTCTATTCTTTATGTAGGGAAGATGGACCAAACCAGGCCTGTGTGGAGAGCTGTTCCCAGGTGACTATGGTTTCTATACCATTCTAACATGAGAAAGTATCACAGGAAGTAGGGCAGCCTCCATGTCAGGAGACAATAGGAAGAAACTGTTAGGACAAAGTGGTGGCCAAGACAGTGACCTCATTCATTTTCTGAAGGTAGTGACCTCACCTCACTTCCTTGGTGATGGAGCTCTCTGAATTTTGTGATCCAGGAAGCAAGGCACCCTGAGCCAGTCCCAGTCCCAGTCGCAGTGGGCTCATTTCTTTGGATTTTCCAGGAACAGAGTCAGTCTTTCTTGGTACCTACTGATGTAAGGGTTGCCAAATACCAAGAAAGCTCTGAAGAGGGTTCTTTCCAGAGAGGATAGGAATTGGCTCACCACTGCGTCCTTACAACTTCACAGATTTGACCAAGGAGACCAGATCTGAGACAGAAAGGCCATTTCTGGGGAACATTGTATGTCCTACCAGTCAGAGGACATTCCAGATAGTCACAGACCTACTTGGAAGAAGGAGGTGCATTAGTGGGTGTTGGTTTGTGTTTGTGGTTTTTTCACATGATCTGAGAATAGGTAAAAAAGGAGGTTTGTTTGGTTTGGAGTGGACTGTTTCTAGTAAGTCATTTGACAAGGAGACTGTTTCTGTGTCTGTGTATCCCATTGTGTTTTTCTTTGTAGATATTAGAAAAGAAAATAGCTCATTGGGTGTGTCCTGTCTAGTAGAAAACTTCCCAGTATGCATCCTTCCCAATTAATGAATGGACTGAGGCTTGCCTCATCCATGGGCAACACCTGCTATCTACCTAAGTTCTCATTTTTTTCCTAAATTCTGGCCACTCTCAAGATTAGTATCATGTATTTTTGTACAAGATACGTACCACCTCCAAGCTCTGTGACATGGCCATGTACTGGATAGCTGAAGAGAATGGCGAGCATCTCAGAAAACTCACATATCAGAGTAACCAGGAAAGTCTCCTAGGAGAAACCCTGCTTGGGGGCTTTTGATTACCTATTGTTCTGTTGCTCTGAATGTCAGAAAGGTCTTTGCCTCAGGCCAAACCTTAGTGAAGCCTGAAGAAAAGAGTTTTCAAATGGAAATGAATGGGAATCACCTGTGGCTTTTTACTTTATTGCTTTGGAAAAAGATTTGTCTGAATCAGCCTCTTGGCCCTGTGTGAGCCTGTGGTTTAGATTTTCAGCACCTGATGGGTCTAGAGAAAGATCCCATTTGGGCATTCAAAACCAAAATGGAAAAAAGATCAGTCATTTTGGATGAAGCCTCTCGCCTTCCTCTGTAATATTTCTGACCTCCATCAAGTGAGAATAGGGATCATTTGTGTCAAATGAGTTCTTCAAAGCCCTGCAGAGGCTGGACAATAGGTGCTTGCGTTTTCTCATGACTCCAATTCACACAAAGAATCTATACCCCACAGTCAGTAGGCCTCAAATTTGAGAAGTGGAGCAGTATTAACAGCAGTCCTATATGATCACTTCTGTTTCACAGGAATGTTGTCCAGGCCACGCTGACTTTAGGCAAATGAGGGGCAAGGGAGATTATTTTTGACACTGTCTTGGGCTGTGCCCCTCATGGAAACCTCCAGCTAGAGTTTATGATTAGTGTCTGTATAAAAGAAGAAGAGGGCCCTGTGGGAGTGTTTTGGTTTTAATTGTCATCATTTGTGTGGCAATTGGAAGAGATGCCTGGGTCCACCTGGGCTTGAACTCTGTTGTGATTCTCCTTAGAGACTGAGTTGTGGAACTGAACTCAGAGAAGTATTGCCATGAATTGTGTTGGGATTTTTGGAGGCCATGCATGAGATTCGCCATTGGAAACTGAGATCTAGGCCCAGGGTGACTTTCCACAGAGCACTGGGAATCTCAGCCAGGATATCACAAGATTTTATTTTGAAAGATTGTCAGCCATAGTTGAGAGTCAAAACACACATGGAATTCACATTGTAGACCTCAATGGGCCTGGCTTCATGTGACCTTTTGCCCACTCTTTGGGAAGCCTTGCCTGTGAAAGTTCTCCAGAGCTTTCATTGAAATGAGATTCCTCACCTTTTAATGGTTCCTGTATAAATTAAATCCCACAGTGCCTCCAACTTCATTATTGAAAAATATCTAGATAAATACCATGAATTTTTTGAAATTACTATGACCAGGTTGCACTGGAGAACCTCTGAATGTCCTGTTCCTGATCATGATTGTACCAGACAGTGCCTTGATTGACTGGGTTTCATGAAAAAAGTGTAGAACATAGATGCCAGAAAGTTGGAGCCTGCAGACTAGTGGGCCTAGAGCAGAGGAGTGTAGGTGTGTGAAAAAAACATTTGTGGTGGGGCCACGTGGATCTGCCATTGGCTTAGAAAGACTTGTGACTGACATGGTACAGCCAGCAGACCCTTCTATGTAAGGGCATCTTGTTATATGGAGAGGATTCCTGCCAAAGGTCAGAATCAGGTTGCTATTGTCAAGTTGAAAAGCTATGTGGGATTGAAGCCTCACTGGTGCATTTTACTAACCCACCACACGTGAGAGTACATCCTCCAGCACTGTGTCCCAGTAGAACTCCTTGTATTTCGTGAAGCCAATACCAAACTCACAGTGCAGCAGTAAAAAACACCACGAAAGTGGATAATGACCAAATGGCTCTACAGACAACACAGTTAGATACTTAGACCCCAGTGGCCAAAGTTTACCTACAAAGAGAGAATTCAGCACTGCTGCCTCATGTTCACTAGATAACAAAAAACCATGTCATCCAGGTCACATAGATGGAGACCCAGAATTGATGGTCTCACTACAAAGGAAGCTAAAACTCCTGACAACAATATATATTTTAACTGCCCGACCTCAGAGGCAGTTTCTCAAAAAGTCATTGGGCCAGCAGAGCTCCATGTTTGTGGAGTGTTTACCCTCTCCCTTTTTGTAACCCGTTCTACCTCCTACAAGTTTGTGAACTCCTGAGCATTTTTCTTTTCACATATGTATTCACAGATTTTCTAACTTTTCTCCACTAATTGTGTCTTATTTGGGGCGAAGGTAATGTCAAAGCATTGTTCTGGATGAGAGTGGGAAGATTTTTGTGTAGCACATATTTGCATACACATTAGATTCATTTTCATATTTTCCATTTGAAATACTGAATCCCTGACACTAACCCATACCCTACTAGACTCTGACTACTAATCCAAATATGATGGAGAAAAAGAAACTTAACAGAATAGAAATACAGGCCTTTCATAGGAGGCATGGTGTATACTTGGACTTGCCTTCGGCTTTATCAACGGTATGTGTTATAAATATAGTCAACTTTTCATTGTAATTCTTCTCCATGAGTTTTTAAAATTAACACATATGTAAATTTCTGTCTCCCTTTCTCTGTAGCCTATTCATCACATGTATTTTTTAATGAATCTTTAGAATTCTACCTGGTATCACATGTACATTCTTGTGAGCTTGCTTATTTTGGAAGATACAAATTGTGAGAAGAGATCACTCCCTCTAAATACTGATGGAACTGGAAATTCAACCTATGGGTGAATTTCCTAGATGAACAATATTATGCATAAATAAATGTTCAGTAAAATGAATATTTTTGGATACGTGGATGATATCTATTTTATTATGATTTTCGAATGGCATATATATTGCTACATTTTAATGTCTGTGTATGTGAGTATCTATCTATCTATCTATCTATCTATCTATCTATATAGATATAGATATCTACTCCTTAGATTTTCCAAAATATGAAATATATGTGTCTTATTATACACTTTCTAAATTTACTCATGTGTGTGTATGTGGATTTATAATCAAATTTTCACAAAATAATTCTTAGAAATATTCATCCACCTTAAATACATATTTATTTCCTAGTACTGAAAACTAAATTCAGTGAATGGTGCATACAAATCGTAATATTTCCACAGTGACTGACCCAGTTTCACATCAATGCAAGTAGACACCTATGGGACCATGATGTGTATTTTGAAGTTCATTTTTATTCAACACTGATACATTACTATTTCTGCAGTTTATGGACATAATAGGATATATTCTTTCATCCACAATTTCACAAATTTATAGGCATTTAGTTCACTTTCAATCACTTCCTACTTCAGAACACATTTATTCCTCCATGTTTCTTGACTGTTCTTTTCATGAGATTCTTTCCAAACACATTATTTTTGATTTCCATAATCATTTTTGAAGCAAAACTCAGACACTCTTCATGATAAACCATAATGCTAATATTACCATTAGATGTATAACTGGTTAGAATGAATTTATGTATATCAATATAAGATTTCCTATATATTTTCAGATATCAATTCAATCCATTATTTAAAGTTTGAACCAGTTATATTATTTATTCACAGTATGGTCTATTAAGGCATCATCTCTATATTCATAGACCGATGGTATACCTACTTGTATCCCAAATACTAATTTATAAGTCTTTAAAATATTGCTTTAAGAATATTGGAAGAAATACTCTAGCCACCTAATATACATATACATTTCATCACAGTAATAGTCCTGACACAAAATGCAACGGACACACTTATGATTGTACCAAAGCCTATATTGAAAGTGAGCATGTATTACTAACAACATCCATGTCCTGATTAACTAATGATCTCAAATATCATTCCTATTGGTGAGTACATATTTGTTTCTTCCTAAGATTAAATATTGAAACTGAACCCTGTTAAAAATGTCTCATCCTATCACTCACTTTGTACTTTGCCTGATTTCCTAATGTCTCTATTGATATCTGATTTCCTACACATTTTCCCCAGTTCATCACTGTGACTGACTCTTGAAATATGCTGACATTTACATTCACTCTCTAACAAAACCCCTATATCTAAACAACTTTTGATCCAACTCCTAGACTCACTGAAATGGGTTCTTCAAAGCCCTGCAGAGGGTAGCCCATAGGTGCTTGGGTTTTCTCATGACCCCAATTTACATAAAGAATCTATGCCCCACAGAGAGTAGGCCTCAAATTGGAGAAGTAGAGCAGTATTAATGGCAGGCCTATTTGATCACACCTGATTCACAGGAAGGGTTTCCAGGCCACCCTGAATTTAGGCAAATAAGGGGCAAATGAGCTTATTTTGGACACTGTCTTAGGCTGCGCCCCTCATGGAAACCTCCAGCAAGAGGTTATGATGAGAGTTTATATTGAAGAAGATGAGGGCCATGTGGGAGTGTTTTGGTTTAATTGTGGTCATTTGTGTGGTAGTTGGAAGAGATGACTGGGTCCACATGGGCTTGAACTCTGGAGTGATTCCCCTTAGAGACTGAGTTCTGGAAATGAACTCAGAGAAGTATTGACATGAATTGTGTTGGGATTTTAGGAGGCCACACATGAGAGTTGCCCTTGGAGACTGAGATCTAGGCCCAGGATAGCTTTCCAAAGAGCACTGGGAATCTCAGCCAGGATATCACATGACTTTATTCAGAAAGACGTGGCAGCCATTGTTGAGAGTCAAAACACACATGGACCTCAATTGTAGACCTCAATGGGCCTGGCTTAATGTGACCTTTTGGCCACTCTTTGGGAAGCCTTGCCTCTGAGAGTTCTCCTGAGCTTTAATTGAAATAATCTTCCTCACCATTTCATGGTTCCTGAATAAATTGAAAGCCACAGTGCCTCCAACTTCATCCTTGAAAATTGGCTATATAAATACCATGAATTTTTTAAATTCCCATGAACAGGTGGCACTGGAGAACCTTTGGATATCTGTTGCTGATCACGAGTGTACCAGACATTGCATTGATTGACTGGGTTTCATGAAAATGGTGAGAACAGAGATGCCAGAAAGTTGGAGCCTGCTGACTAGTGGGCCCAGAGCAGTGGTGGGCAGGTGTATGATAAAACATCTGTCGTGGGGACACGTGGTTCTGCCATTGGTTTCCGAATGACTTGTGAATGACATGGTGCAGCCAGCAGAACCTTACAAGTAAAGGGACCTTGTTATATGGAGAGGTTTCAGGGCAATGTTCAGAATCAGGTTGCTATGGACATGGGTGCAAGCTTTTTGGGATAGAAGCCTGGTTGATGCATTCTCCTGCAGACCCTCATCCACTACACGTGAGAGTACTCCCTCTAGCACTGTGTCCCAGTTTTTCTCCTTGTATTACGTGAAGCCAATACCAAACTCCCAGTGCAGCAGTAAGAAACACCACGAAAAGTGGAGTATGACCAAATGGCTTCACAGATCACATGGTTAGACACTTAGACCCCAGTGTCCTCAGTTTACTAACAAAGGGAAAATTCAGAACTTCTGCCTCATGTTCAATAGCATATAAGGAACCATGTCATCCAGGTCACATAGATGCCGACCCAGGTTTGATGGTCTCAATACAAAGGAAGCTAAAGCTCCTGACAACAACAAATTTTTCAAGGGCCCAAACAAAGAGGCAGTTTCTCAACAACTCATTAGGCCACCAGAGTTCCATGTTTGTGGAGTGTTTACCCTGTACCTTACTTTTGGAAATTCCACTACCACCTCCAAGGTTGTGAACTCCTGAGCATTTTCTTTTCCAGATATATATTCACAGACTTTCAAACTCTTCTCCACTAATTGTGTATTACTTGTGGCGAAGGAAATATCAAGGCATTGTTTTGGAGGACAGTGGGAAGATTTTTGTCTAGCAAATATTTGCATACACATTAGATTCATTTTCCTATTTTCCATTAGAAATACTGAATCCCTGTCACTAACCCATACCCTACTAGACTCTGACTACTAATCTTAATATGATGTAGAAAAAGAAACCTAACAGAATAGAAATACAGGCCGTTCATAGGAGGCATGGTGTATACTAGGACTTGCCTTCTGCTTTATCAAGTGAATGTGTTATAAATCTAGTCAACTTTTCATTGTAATACTTCTCCATGAGTTTTTAAAGTTAACACATTTGTACATTTCTGTCTCCCTTTCTCTGTAACCTATTCATCTCATGAAATTTATTATGCATATTTAGTATCCTACCCGGTATCACACGTACATTCTTGTGAGCTTGCTGTTTTAGGAAGATACAAATTGTGAGAAGAGATCACTCCCCCTAAATACTGATGGAACTGAAAATTCAACATATGGGTGAATTTCCTAGATGAACAGCATTATACATAAATCCATGCTCAGTAAAAAGAATATTTTTGGATATGAGGATGATATATATTTCATGATGAATTTTGATTGGCATACATATTACTACATTTTAATGTCTGTGTTTGTATCTTTATATATATATATATATATATATATATATATATATATATATATATATATTTTTTTTTTTTTTTTTCTCCAGATTATTCAAAATATGAAATATATGTGTCTTATTTTACACTCACTAATTTAACTCATGTTCCTATATGTGGATTTATAATCAAATTTTCACAAAATTATTCTCAGAAATATTCATCCATATGAAATACATATTTATTTCCCAGTACTGAAAACTAACTTCTGTGAAAGGTGCTTACAAATCCTAATATTTGTACAGTAACTGACCCAGTTTAACATCAATGCAAGTAAAATCCTATGGGACATGATGTGTATTTTGAAGTTCATTTTTATTCAACACTGGTACATTACTATTTCTTCAGTTTATGGACATTATAAGATAATACTTTTCATCCACAAGTTAACAAATCTGTACGCATTTGGTTCACTTGCAATTACTTCCTGCTTCAGAATATATGTATTCCTCCATGTTTCTTGACTGTACTTTTCATGAGATTATTTCCAAACACATTATTTTCGATTTCCATAATCATTTTTGAAGCAAAACTCCCACACTCTTCATGATAAACCATAATGCTAAAATTACCATTAGATGTATAACTGGTTAGAATGAACTTATGTATATCAATATAAGATTTCCTATATATTTTCAGATATCAATTCAATCCATTATTTAAAGTTTGATCAAGTTATATTATTTATTTACAGTATTGTCTATTAAGGCATCATCTTTATAATCATAGGCACAGGGTACACGTACTTGTGTCCCCAATACTAATTTATAAGTCTTAAAATGTTTCTTTCAGAAATGTTTGAAGAAATACTGTAGTCACCTGATATACATTTACATTTCATCACAGTAATATTCCTGACAAAAAATGCAACGGACACCCTTATGATTGTACCAAAGCCTAAATTTAATGTGAGCATGTATTACTAACAACATCCATGTCCTGATTAACTAATGATCTCAAATATCATTCCTATTGGTGACTACATATTTGTTTCTTCCTAAGATTATATATTCAAACTCAACCCTGTTAAAAACGTCTTATCCTATTACTCACTTTGTGCTTTCCCTGATTTCCTAATGTCTCTATTGATAACTGCTTTCCTACACATTTTCCCCAGTTCATCACTGTGACTGACTCTTCACATATGCTGACATTTGCATTCACTCTCTAACCAAAACCCTATATCTAAATAACTTTTGGAACTATCCCTTTTTGTCTGGAGGATCTCTTCCTCATTCAGTCATCCAAGGTACAAGGTCCTATGCCATTGTATAACGATTTATTTGAGACAACTTTGCGGAAATAATTCAAAGCTAAGTATCCCAATCAAGGGCCCAGTGTTCATCTGGGTTTCAAATCTTTCCTAGATTTCTGTATTCATACTTATATTACACCAATATATGCTTGTAAATATCGGAGGTCCCCAATACCATTATTCATCTCGCAGAATGATTCCTAACCCAAATTGAACATGTTATTAACCCTAACCATGCACTGTTCCCTCAATTTAACTTTACAAAGACCAGGGACAGAGTTGGTGTTATAATACAGGTAGGTAGGGGATCTTCCACCTGTTGAGAACCTCAAGTTCCATGCAGAAATAAACCCTGAAGAAGATGTAGGCAGCTATGAAGGACCTGAGAGAGCAACAGTAATCTTCCTTGGTAAAATACCTGGTCAGGATGAAGCGATGTGTCTGAATAAGCCTCTCTTTTCTTAAAGTAGAGAAGATGGACCAAACCAGGTCTGTGTGGAGAGCTGTTAACATGTGCCTATGGTTGATATACCATTCTATCTTGTGAATGTGACACAGGAAGTAGGGGAAGCCTCTCTCTCGTGGGACCCTTGGAAGCAAATGTTAGGATAAAGTGGTTACCAAGGTAGTGACCTCATTCAGTTCCTGAAGGAAGTGACCTACCTCACTTCCTTGGTGATGGAACTCTCTGAACTTGGGATCCAGGAAGCCAGGCACTCAGAGCCATTCCCTGTCCCAGTCCCAGTGGGTTCACTTGTTTGGATTTACCAAGGACAGAGTCAGTCTTTTTGGTACATACTGATGTGTGGATGGCTAAATGCCAGGAAAGCTCTGAAGAGGGGCCTTTCCTGAGAAAGCAGGTAGTGACTCACTGATTGATGCTGAAAACTTTACAGAGTTGGTAAAGGAGACCTGATCTGAGACAGGACAGTCCATTTCGAGGGAGCAGAGTAAGGCCCATCAGTCTGAGGACACTCTGGATAGTCACAGACCTACTTGGGGGAAGGAGGTGCCTTTGTGGGTGTGGGTGTGAATTTGTGTTTTTTTATCATGTTCTGAGAATAGGTAGGAAAGGCAGTATGTTTGGTTTGGAGTGGACTGTTTTTAGTAAGTCATTTGACTTGGCGAGTGTTTCTATGTTTGTGTATCCCACTTTTTCCGTGGTTGTAGATATTAGAAAAGTGAATGCATCAATGGATGTGTCCTGTCTAGTAGAAAGCATCTCAGCACACATCCTTCCCAATTTATGAATGGACTGTGGCTTGCCTTATATGGACAACACCTACTTCTTTCCTTAGTTCCTGTTTTCTTCCTGAATTCTGGCCACTCTCCAGAATAGGCTCATGTTTTTTTGTCCAAGATATGGACCTCCGTCGAGTTCTGTGTCATGGCCATGTACTGGATAGATGAAGGGAATTGGGAGCATCTCTGAAAACTCGGATATCAGTGTGACCAGTAAAGTCTCAGTAGAGAAACCCTGCTTTGTGCCTTTTGCTTACCTACTGTTCTGTTGACCTGAATGTCAGGAAGGTCTTTTCCTCAGGCCACCAGTTTGTGAAGCCTGAAGAAAAGTGCTTTCAATTGGAAATGAATGAGCATCACCTGTGGCTCTTTGCTTAATTGCTTTGGAAAGGGATGTGTCTGAATCATCCTTTCGGCTCTGAGAGAGGCTGTGGCTTTGATTTTCAGCACCTGATGGATCTAAAGAAAGATCCCATGTGTGCATCCAAAACCAAAATGGCAAAAAGATCAGTCATTGTGGATGAAGTCTCTTGCTTCCTCTGTTAGGTTCCTGACCTCCATCAAGTAAGTAGAGGGATCCTTTGAGACAAATGAGTTCTTCAAAGCCCTGCAGCAGTGCTTGGGTTCTCACATGACTCCAAATCACATAAAGAATCTATACCTCACAGTCAGTAGGCTTCAAAATGAAGAAACAGAGCAGTATTACTGGCAGGCCTATTTGATCAATCCTGGTTTACAGGAAGGGTGTCCAGGAAACCCTGACTTTAGGAAAATGAGGGGCAAGGGAACTTATTTTGGACACTGTCTTGGGCTGCGCCCCTTATGGAAACCTCCAGCCAGAGGTTATGATGAATGTCTACATGGAAGAATATGAGGGCCATGTGGGAGTATTTTGGTTTTAATTGAACATATTGTTAACCCTAACCATACACTCTTCCCTCAATCTAAGTATTCAGAAAAGCAGGGACAGATTTGGTCTTACAATACAGGAATGCAGGGGATCTTCCACCTGCTGAAAACTTCAAAGTTCCATGCAGAAATGAACCCTGGAGAAGATGTAGGCAGCTATGAAGGATCTGAGAGAGCAAAAGGCATCTTCCATGGCAAACAGCCTGGTCAGGATGAAGGGTTGTGTCTGAATCAGATTCTCTCTTCTTAATGTAGAGGAGAGGCCTGTGTGGAGAGCTGTTCCCAGGTGACTATTGTTTCTTTACCATTCTAACTTGTGAAAGTGTCACAGGAAGTAGGGACATCCTCCATGTTATGAGACCTTAGGAAGCAAATGTTAGGACAAATTGGTTGCCAAGGCAGTGACCTCATTCAGTTACTAAAGGAAGTGACCTCACCTCACATCCTTGTTGATGGAACTCTCCAAATTTGGGTTCCAGGAATCTAGGCACCCAGGCCCAGTCCCAGCACCAGTTCCAGTGTTCTCACTTGTTTGGATTTTCCAAGGACAGAGTCAGTCTTTTGTGGTACCTACTTATGTGAGAATGGCCAAATTCCAGAAAAATTCTGAAGAGGGGCCCTTCTGGAGAAAACAGGTAGAGGCTCACTGCTGGCTCCTGACAACTTCACAGAGTTGACCAAGGAGTCCAGATCTGAGACAGGACAGACCATTTCTGGGGAACATAGTATGGCCCTCCAGTCAGAGGACACTCTGGATAGTTCCAGACCCACTTGGGGGAAGGAGGTGCCTTTGTGGTTGTGGGTGTGGGTTTGTGGTTTTTTCTTTTGTTCTGAGAATAGTTAGGAAAGGGGGTGTGTTTGGTTTGGAGTGGACTGTTTCTAGTTAGTCCTTTGACAAGGCGAGTGTTTTTAGGTCTGTGTATCCCACTGTTTTCGTGGTTGTAGACATTAGAAAAGATAATGCCTCAATGGGTGTATCCTCTCAAGGAGAAAACTTCCCAGCATTCATCCGGCACAATTTATGAATGGAGTGTGGCTTGCCTTATCAATGGGCAACACCAACTATCTTCCTACGTTCCTGTTTTCTTCCTGAATTCTGGCCACTCTCCAGAATAGGCTCATGATTTTGTGTCAAATATATGTACCACTTCCAAGCTCTGTGACATGGCCATGTACTGGTAGCTGAAGGGAATGGCAAGCATCTCAGAAAACTCAGATATCAGTGTAGCCAGTAAAGTCTCAGTGGAGAAACCCTGCTTTGGGCCTTTTGATTACCTATTGTTATGTTGCACTGAATATCAGGAAAGTCTTTGTCTCAGGCCACCCCTTTGTGAAGCCTGAAGAAAACAGTTTTCACATGGAAATGAATGGGCATTACCTTTGAGTTTACAATAAAACCTTCACAGATTTGGCTCTCATTAAGTTAAAAATACTTTTAGATTGTATCTCAGTGTAAAAAGTAACATGGAACTGTACATATCTTATTGATAACAAGTCCAATTATAGAACACAAATGATATACATAAATCTCCAACACTCCAACATGTTTTTCTTTTAAGCCTAGAATTACCATACAACCTTAGAACACCAGCTTGATACAATGGTCTTTGCAAGCTTCTACCTTACAGACTTGTATACCTGGAAGATATGAACACATTAACACCACAATTACATTGATATTTTTGTATTAAACAAGTTTAGATTTTAAAGAAATAACATGGCACAATTTTATAAAAACAGTACTTGTTTTACCAGCTGTTTAATTTTTTAAGATTACTTGCTCAAAACTTACACATATAACCAAGTTACACACACCTTTTTTTATTATTTACTTAAACCCTTTTAATTACTTAATCATATAGACTCTCTTATCCAGAAACACGTTTTTCCTCTATTATATCTATATCTAGAACCTTTTAGTTTCTCTTTTCCATCTACTAACCTCTTTCTGTTCACATTTCAATACAATGCTTTTCAATTTCTGAATTTAAGCAGATTATTTTATAGACATCTACATTTTATTAGGGCCTTTTTGAAAACCTAGAAAACTTATTGGCCTAATTTTAAAGACATCTTTATTTTTATCTGTTTACCCAATTTGAATTAAAACATATGAATCACGTGAATCAAAGACATTTGGATACATTTTTAAATTTTTCATGAGCGCTCCTCATCTGTCAATTGTCATATCCCTGCATGATATATGGACATACACACATACAGACATACCAACATACAACACGTAACACAAATGTAACACATAACACAATAGTAAAGGCCTTGTAGCTTTTTTCAGGTGAAATCTCCATTGCAATGCTGAAAACTCCAGAGTCAATCAAAAATAGAACTGATCAGAAAACATTAACCCATCAGCAGAATCAAGATCATGAGCTCAAAAAAAAAAAAAATTACAGAATCTAAGAAAAGCAAGAGTCCTAAAAATGATGACTGGCCAGTAATTAGTAAATACCATATTATATACTTTTTTGGTTAGGTCTAGTTTGAGTTCAGGTAAAAAGACACATTTACTCTTTTTATCTGTCTCCTGCTGAGTGCTGCAGGCTTCTTTTATTTGCATATCAAAGTAAGTCCTGGCTGAGGTCTGGAAAACTGGAAAGACTGGAATTCTGAGAAGAAACCTCACGCCTAAGGCATTTATCTATAAGTCATAATTTCCAGGTTTGGATGTTGAAAATTTTGATGCAAGTTTAAGATGTAATTCTCAAAATTTTATTTCTTTAGATTTTTCTACACTAGAAAAACTTGCTCACACAAAACTGAAAATAGGATCATTTTTTGATAATATTAATGCCACCATCAGAAGAAGTTTCTATAGGATCATTAAGCCCCTTTCTTTGTTATGAAGTTTCTAATAGTATTAAGTTAAATTAAATTGGCTGAAAAAATTTTAAAAAGAACCACATGCTACCATGTGTATCCGAAATTAAGCTTTAAAAAATTCCAAGACTGTTGCTAATTAATGTCATTTCAATAAGCCAGACCAACGTTTTAATTTAGTACCATTTTTTAAAATCTTACACACTGATGGGAATAGATACCATATCATAATTTATTATCTCTTCCCAAGTTAATGCACTGATATATCTAGTGAAATTTTTTCAGGCTGTCTAGTTCAAAATTAAAACTCTTTATTTTTTTTTTTACCCTAAGTATTTAAGTTTCCTAGCATGAACTACCTGAAATCAAACTAAACAATTGTTTAAACCCAACTTTTAACTGTAAGATAGTGCAATGCTTTAGAAACCCATTTAGATACCAGATGGTTAAAATAAAAAAATCATTTCTAGATACACATTCACCCTAGATCATCCCCAAGAAACAATCTATAATATCAACATATTAATGCATTCATTGTCCCTTTTGTTAAGTAAACAGAGGTGGAGAAATCCTTAAAGTGCACGTAAGGAATAAGGGAGTTCCCCACAGAAAAATGGATCTGGCAGCTGCTGGGAGTCCCTTAGCCTCACCATTTACTTACAGGATTAGTTCCTCTGGTTTGCTTTGACCCCAGGCACCAGGCATATTCTATGTCTCCCAACTTTGCAGTAGTCAGCTCCCAAAAATTTCATTCTCTGCTTCAGTTGTTTGAGTGCTAGGCTTCCCCAAGAGGGCAGAGTGGGGTTTATTTAAAGTCCCCTCTGGGGTGTCAAAATTTATGACTGAAGGCTTGGTTCCCATCCCAAAGCCAATTAATGCCAATTTAATAATGAGGACAGGGTTTTGAGAAAAGTTTAAGCGAGATATCAAAGTTCTTAGACCCCAGACATTTCCCTCTGCAGTGGGCATGCTCAATCCAACTACGGGAAGAAAAGAAATCACTGCTTCCGTAATCTTGCTTAACAAAGGGGAGTAAAGTTTATCAAAGTTCTTTGAAGCACAGCTAAGAGAGGTGAAAAGGTGAGAACAGAAAAACTGGCGGTTCTATTGACTTTTGGTCCCTCACAGGAGAAGCATTAGTTTAAAATTTAGCTAAAGTAACTTCCACATATGTAATGCAGGTTGGAACTCGGGACTCTGCATCGGACCAAACAATGCCATCACATTTAACAGAAACACAGATAAAATGACACACAAAGACCATCATGCAGCTCCCGTTTGTTCACAACCCCAAGATCTACAATCTTGTGACTCAGAGAGAATGGAGGGAAGAGGGGGAGGAGTAGAAGGTTTGAGTGATAGGATCCTGGGTGAAGGGGTCGGATTGGAGGCAGGGACCAGGAATGGCTTCAAGGACAGAGGCATGGAATGGCTTTGTCCCATAATGAGAGTTTCTCAAACAGAGACAAGGACAATACAAACGTGACACAAACATGTACACACAGTTAACATTTAACACGAGTTCAGAAATAAAGATTAGAACCTAGTAACTGGCAAAACCTGATGGGTTAGACCACAAAGACAGACAGTGAATTCAACCTGAGAGAAAAAAAGTAGTCAGTAAGATATGATGGGTTGCCAGCAGAGTCACCTAATGTGGGCTCATTCGTCCCTCCTCACCTAATGAGAGCACATCCGTCACTCCCCGAGTCCTCCAAGGCATCCCTTGCAAGGACATGGCCTGTGGCTTTAGGACACGTTTGTCCACCACTGACAGGGGGAACTTACGTTCTCCACTGGAAGCCACTCTGCCAACCCAAACCAAAAACGGAAAAATGGAACCTGAACAAAAAGCTCTGAGTGATTACAAGGAAAAATGAAAAGAAGCGCCTTACTTACCTCCAGAGGGGTCTGTTGGCGTGTCCTTGTCCTATGCTGCGTGATTCCCAGCCAACGCACCAAATGTAAGGGTCCGGTGAACGTCGGAGGAAGAGACCACCAAGAGAACGCGGCTCATGCAACAGAAAAAGGCGTTCATTGAGGATCCAATCCAGCATGCTGGGGCTACGTGCTCACTCAAGAAGGGAGAGCAGCCCAGAGCCCCGAGCAGGGGTTGAGCAGTGCTTAAGTACACTTTTTGGGGAGGGCGGGACTTTACATATATCACAGTCTCTTTTAAGAAATCAACATACACCGCAGAAAAATCAAACAACAATTCCTAAACATGATTAGTTCATTCATTGGCAGGAACAGGTCAGGCGGGAGTGATAGGTGAGTTCTAAAGCGAGGTACACATTCAAACAGATTGGTTTAGGCCTTGCGATGCCTATGTGCCAGGCCACACAGGGTCCTAGGTTATTAAACAACCAGGCGGTCAGGGGGAATATTTACTGGGCAGTCCGGAATTGTACTACAAGCTACAGGAATTTCAGGTTTTGCATGTAGCATAGGAACTTAACAATACCTGGTCCTTTACATTTTAACTCAGGCCTTGCAGCTTAGAAACTTTACAAAACCCGGTCTTTTACACTTCAACTTTTACACTTTAATTTCAATTTATTTTACCCTTTCAGATCACTCCTGGTGCACAAGAAGGGTGTCCAAGCCACCCTGAATTTAGGCAAATGAGTGGAAAGGGAGCTTATTTGGGACACTGTCTTGGGCTGTGCCCCTCATGGAAACCTCCAGCCAGATGTTATGATGAGTGCCTTTATAGAAGAAGAGGAGGGCCATGTGAGAGTGTTTTGGTATTAATTGTGGTCATTTGTGTGACGGTTGGAAGAGATGACTGGGTCCACCTGGGCTTGAATTCTTGTGTGATTCCCCTTAGAGACTGACTTCTGGAACTGAACTCAAAGAAGTATTGCCATGAATTGTGGTGATATTTTAAGAGGTCAAGCATGAGAGTCGCCCTTGGAAACTAAGATCAAGGCCGAGGGTGGCTTTCCACAGAGCACTGGGAATTTCAGCAAAGATATCCCATGATTTTATTCTTAAAGACTTGGTAGCCATAGTTGAGAGTCAAAACACACATGGACCTCACATTGTAGACCTCAATGGGCCTGGCTATATCTAACCTTTTGGCCACTCTTTGGGAAGCCTTGCCTATGAGAGTTCTCCAGAGTTTCATTGAAATGAGCTTCTCAACATTTAATGGTTCTTGAAACCCACAGTGCATACAAACACAATAGAAATACAAGCAGTTCAGAAGAGGCATGGTGTATAGTTGGACTTGCCTTTTGCATTATGTAGGGTAGGTGTTATAAATCTAGTTAATTTTTAATTGAAATAGTTCTCCTTGTGTTTTTAAAGTTAATAAATATGTGAATTCCTGTATCCTTTTCTCTGTAGCCTATTCATCACATGTATTTTTATATAAACATATTGAATCCTACCTGGTATCACATATACATTCTTGTGAGGTGGCTGACATGGCAGATACAAATTATGACAAGAGATCACTCCTCCTAAACGCTATTGGATCATAAAATTCAGCCTAAGGGTAACCTTTCTAGTTGAACAACATTATTCATAAATCCATGTTCAGTAAATTTAATATTTTTGGATCTGTAGATGATATATATTTCATCATGAATTTCAATTGGCATATATATTGCCACTTTATAATGTCTGTGTGTGTTTTGCTCTTTGCTTAATTGCTTTGGAAAGAGATGTGTCTGAATCAGCCTCTTGGCCCTGTGTGAGGCTGTGGCTTAGATTCTCAGCACCTGATGGATCTAAAGAAAGATCCCATGGGTGCATCCAAAACCAAAATGGCCAAAAGAGCAGTTATTGTGGATGAAGACTCTCACCTTCCTCTCTAATGGCCCTGACATCCATCAAGTGAAAATAGGGATCCTTTGGGTCAAATGAGTTCTTTAAAGCCCTGCAGAGTTTAGCCCATAGGTGCTAGGGTTTTCACATGAATCCAATTTACATAAAGAATCTAAACCCCACAGTCATTTGGCCTCAAATTGAAGAAGATTAGGGGCATGTGGGAGCATTTTGTTTTGAATTGTGGTAATTTGTTTGGCGTTTGGAACAGATGACTGGGTCCACCTGGGCTTGAACTCTGGTATGATTCTCCTTAGAGACTGAATTCTGGAAGTGACATCAGAGAAGTATTGTCATGAATTGTGTTTGGATTTTACTAGGCCATGCAACCTAGATCTCAGGTATTAATTGTGGTGCAGGGAGATCTAGGTGCAGGGTGGCTTTGCCCAGAGCACTGGGAATCTCAGCCTGGATATCACATGATTTTATTCTGAAATTCTTTAAAGCCACAGTTGAGAGTCAAAACACACATGGACCTCACATTGTAGACCTCAATGGGCCTGACTTCATGTGACCTTTTGGCCACTCTTTGGGAAGACTTGCCTGTGAGTGTTCTCAAGATCTTTCATTGAAATGAGCTTCTTCAACATTTAATGGTTCCTGAATGAATTGAAACCCACAGAGCCTCCAACTTTATCCTCAAAAAATGGCTTGATAAATACCATGAAACTTTTGAAATTCCCATGACCAGGTGGCACTGGAAAACTTTTGGATGTCTTGTAGCTGATCATGAGTGTATCTCACAGTGCCTTGACTGACTGGGTTTCATGAAAATTTTGTAGAACAGTGATGCCAGTATGTTGGAGCCTGTTCATTAGTGGGCCTAGAGCAGTGGTGTTAAGGTGTGTGATAAAACATGTGTGTTGGGGCATGTGGATCTGCCATTGGCTTCCAATTGCCTTGTGACTGACAGGGTACAGCCAGCAGACCCTTATATATAAAGGCATCTTGTTATATGGATAGGTTTCTGGGCAATGTTCAGAATCAGGTTGCTATGGACAAAGGGGCAACCTATGTGGGACAGAATCCTGGTTGGTGCATTCTCATGCAGACTGTGTCCCTCCACACGTGACAGAACTCCCTCCAGCACTGTGTCCCAGTTGAACTCCTTGTATTTCATGAAGCAAATACCAAACTCCCAGTGCACCAAGGAGTAACACCACGAAAATTGGAGCATGACCAAATGGCTTCACAGTCAACCCGGGGAGACACTAACACCCCAGTGGACATAGTTTAACTACAAAAAGAGTATTCAGCACTGCTGCCTCATTTTCATTGGAAAATTAGAAACAATGTCTTTCAGGTCACATATTTGCACACCCAGATTTGATGGTCACACAACAAAGGAAGCTAAAGCTCCTGACAACAACATGTATTTTAAGAGCCCAACCTCAGAGAGTTTCTCAAGAAGTCTTTACACAAGCAGAGCTCAATGTTTGTGGAGTGTTTACCCTGTCCCTTACTTTTGGAAACTCCTCTACCACCTACAAGTTTGTGAACTCCTGAGCATTTTTTATTCCTGATATGTATTTACAGATTTTCTAACTTTTCTCCTCTAATTGTATCTTACTTGGAACTAAGGTAATGTCAAGGCAATCTTCTGGATGAGAGTGTGAACATTTTTGTGTAGCACATATTTGCATACCAATTAGAGTCATTTTCCATATTTCCATTCGAAATACTGAATCCTTGACACTAACGCATACCCTAATAGACTCTGACTACTACTCCTAATATGATGGAGAAAAATAACACAAACAGAATAGGAATACAAGCAGTTCAGAGGAATCATAGTGTATAGTTGGACTTGTTTTTTGCATGATTAATTGTAGGTGTTATAAATCTAGTCAATTTTTAATTGAAATAGTTCTCCATGTGTTTTTAATGTTAACAAATATGTGAATACCTATCTCCCTTTCTCTGTAGCCTATTCAGCACATGTATTTTTAAATGCACATATAGAACACTACCTGGTATCACACCTACATTTTGTGAGGTGGCTAATTTGGCAAATACAATTTGTGAGAAGTGATCACTCCTGTTAAACTCTGTTGGAACTGAAAATTTAACCTAGGGGTGTGTTTCCTAGAAGAACAACAGTATACATAAATACATGTTCTAAAAGAAATAATTTTGCATCTGTGGAGGATATATATTTCATGATAAATTTGATTGCTAATTTATTGTCTGTGTGTGTTTTTTTGTATATATATATATATATATATATATATATATATATATATATATATATAAATATACATACACTCTCCAGATTTTTCAAAATATGAAATATATGTGTCTTATATACACTCCCTAAATTTATTCATGTTCATGTATATGGATTTATAATCAACTTTTCACAAGATCATTCTCAGAAATATTCATCCACCTGAAATACATATTGTTTCCAGTACTGAAAACTAACTTCAGTTAATGTTGCATACAAATACTAATACTTCTACAGTAACTGACCCAGTTTAACATCAATGCAAGTACATTCCTATGTGAGATGATGTGTATTTTGAAATTCATTTTAATTCAACACTGGTACATTACTATTTCTTCAATTTATGCACATCATAGGATATATATTTCATCCACAAGTTAGCAAACTTATAGGCATTTGTTTCACTTTCAATCACTTCCTGCTTCAGAACACATGGATTCTTCCAGGTTTCTTGACTGGTCTTATAATGAGACTTCTTTCGAAATATATTATTTTTGATTTCTTTTATCACTTTTGAAGCAAAACTGACACTCACTTCATGATAAACCATAACTATAATATCACCATTAGATGTATAACTGGTTGGAATGAATGATTTTATAACAATATAGTATTTTTTATATATTCTCTTATATCAGTTTATTCCATTATTTAAAGTGGAACCAGTTATATTATTTATTCACTATATTGTCTATTCATGCATTATCTCTATATTCATAGACACAGGGTACACCTCTTAGTACCCCCAATACTAATTTATTAGTCTTCTAAATATTGCTCCCAGAAATGGTGGAAGAAATACTCATGTCACCTGATCTACATATGCATGTTATCATAGTAATATTCTGGACACAAAATGCAAAAGTCACACGTATGATTGTACCAAAGCCTAAATGGAAACTGAACATGGATTACTAAAAACATCCATATCCAGGTTGCCTAATGCTCTCAAATGTCAATCCTATTGGTGACCACATTTTTGTTTCTTCCTAAGATTATATATTCAACCTCAAAACTGTTGGAAATGTCTAGTTTTTTCACTCACTTTATACTTTGCTGATTTCCTAATGTCTCTATTGATATCTACTTTCCTACATATTTTTTCCAGTTCAACATTGTGACTGACCCTTCACATGTGCTGACATTGACATTCACTCTCTAACCGAAACCCTATTGCTAATGAACTTTGGTCCAAATCCTATACTCTATCTTCTTCCGAAACATACTGACTATCTTCCTGATCCTATCGACTATCCCTTTTTGAGTGGATGTACTCTACTACATTCAATCATCTGAGGTACAAGGTCCTATGCCATTGTATATCGATTTTTCTGAAACATGTATGCAGAACAGAATTCAAAGCTACGTGTCCCAATCTATTGCCAAATGCACTTCTGAGCTTCAAATCTTACCTAGATTTCTGTTTTCATACTTATAGTTAACCACTATATTTCTATATATTGCAGGTTCCCAATAACTTTATTCATCCCGCAGAATGATTCCTAACCCAAATCGAACGTGTTATTAACCCTAACCATACACTGTTGCCTCAATCTAACATTACAAAAGAGCAGGGACAGGGCTATTCTTTCAATTAGGGATGTAGGTAATCTTCCAACTGCTGAGAACCTCAAAGTTCGATGCAGAAATGATCCCTGGAGAAGATGTAGGCAGCTATGAAGGACCTGCATGAGCAAAAGCCATCTTCCATGGCAAACAACCTGGACAGGATGAAGGGATGTGTATGCATCAGACTCTCTCTTCTTAATGTAGAGAAGATGAACCTAACCAGGCCTGCGTGTAGAGCTGTTCCATGGTGTCTATTTTGATATACCATTCTAACTAGTCAAATTGTCACAGGAAGTAGGGGCACCCTCCAACTCATGGAACCATTGGAAGCAAGTGTTAGGACAAAGTTGTTGCCAAGGCAGTGACCTCATTCAGTTGCAAAGAAAGTGACATACCTCATTTCCTTGGTGATGGAACTCTCTGAAATTGGGATGCAAGAAGCCAGGCACCAAGAGCCAGTCCCAGTCCCAGTCCCAGTGGGCTCACTTGTTTGGATTTACCAAGTACAGAGTCAGACCTTCTTGGTACCTACTGATGTGAGGATGGCCAAATGCCAGTAGAGCTCTGAAGAGGGGCCTTTCTTGAGACAGCAGGTTGTGGCTAACAGCAGGCTCCTCGCAGAATAACAGAGTTGGCCAAGGAGACAAGATCTGAGACCAGACAGGCCATTTCGAGTGGAACATAGTATGGCCCACCAGTCAGAGGACACTCCGGATAGTCACAGACGTACTTGGGGGGAAGGAGGTGCCTTTTTGGTTGTGGGTGTGAGTTTGCGGTTTTGTTTCATGTTCTGAGAATAGGTAGGAAAGGTGGTTGGTTTGGTTTGGAGTCGACTGTTTCTAGTAAGTCTATAGACAAGGCGAGTGTTTCTATGTCTGTGTAGCCACTGTGTCCGTGGTTTTAGACATTAGAAACGAGAATGCATCAATGGAGGTGTCCTGTCTAGTAGAAAGCTTCACAGCATTCATCCTGCACAATTGATTAATGGACTGTTGCTTGCCTTATGGATGGGAAACACCTAGTAACTTCCTAAGTTGCTGTTTTCTTCCTGAATTCTGGCCACTCTCCAGAATAGTATCATGGTTTATTGTCCAAGATATGTACCACCTCCAAACTCTGTGACATGGCCATGTCCTTGATAGCTGAAGGGAATGGGAACATCTCAGAAAACTCAGATATCAGTGTGACCAGTAAAGTCTCAGTGGAGAAACCCTGCTTGGCTCCATTTGCTTATCTATGTTTCTGTTGCCTTGAATGTCAGGAAGGTCTTTGCCTCAGGCCACCCCTTTGTGAAGCGTGAAGAAACAGTTTTCAAATGGAAATGAATGGGCATCACCTGTGGCTCTTTGCTTAATTGCTCTGGAAAGGGATGTGTCTTAGTCAGACACTAGGCCCTGTTTGAGGCTGTGGCTAAGATTCTCAGCTCCTGATAGATCTAAAGAAGATCCCATGTGTGCATCCAAAACCAAAATGGCAAAAAATCTGTCATTGTGGATGAAGTCTCTTGCCTTTTTCTGTTTGGTTCCTGACCTCCATCAAGTGAGAATAGGGATCCTTTGGATCAAATGAGTTCTTCAAAGTCCTGCAGAACTGCTTGGGTTGTCTCATGATGCCAAATCACATAAAGAATCTATACCTGACAGTAAGTAGGCCTCAAATTGGAGAAGCAGAGCAGTATTTATGGCAGGCCTAGAGCAGTTGTGTGCAGGTGTGTGACAATACATCTGTGGTGGGGTCATGTGGATCTTACATTGGCTTCCAAATGGCTTGTGACTGACATGGTGCAGCCAGCAGAACTTTGTATGTAAAGGCATCATGTTACATGGAGAGTTTTCAGGGCAATGTTCAGAATCAAGTTCCTATGGTAAAGGGGGCAAGCAATGGGGGATAGAAGCCTGGTTGGTGCATTCTCCTGCAGACCCTGACACACCATACGTTACAGGACTCCCTCCAGCATTGTGTCCCAGTTTAACTCCTTGTATGTCATGAACCAAATACAAAACACCCACTGCAGCAGCAAGAAACACCACGAAAAGTGGAGGATGACCAAATGATTTCAAAGTCCAGACGGGGAGACACTTATCCCCCATTGGCCACAGTTTAGTTACAAAGAGTGAATTCAGCACTGCTGCCTCATGTTCATTGGACAATAAGAATTCATGTCCTCCAGGTCACAAAAATGCAGACCCAAGTTTGATGGTCTCACTACAAAGGAAGCTAAAGCTTCTGAAAACAACATATATTTCAAGTACCCAACCTCATTGTAAGTATCTCCAGAAGTGTTTAGGCCAGCAGAGATCCATGTTTGTGGAGTTTTACCCTGTCCCTAAGGTTTGGAAACGTCTCTTCCACCTCAAAGGTTGTGAACTACTGAGCATTTTCCATTCTACGTATGTATTCACAGATTTTCTAACTCTTCTCCTCTAATTGTTTCTTACATGGGGCGTGGTTATTTCAAGCCATTGTTCTGAATGAGAGTGGGAATTTTTTTGTGTGTAGCACGTATTTGCATACACATTTGATTCATTTTCCAATTTTCCATTCGAAATACTGAATCCCTGACACGAACCCATACCCTACTAGACTATGACTACTAATTCTAATATGATGCAGAAAAGTAACACAAACAGAATTGAAATACAAGCAGTTCAGAGGAGGCATGGTGTATAATTGATCTTGCCTTTTGCATGATAAATATCAGGTGTTATAAATCCAGTCTATTTTTAATTGAAATAGATCTCCATGTGTTTTTAAAGTTAACAAATATGTGAATTCCTGTCTCCCTTTGTCTGTAGCCTATTCAGCACATGTATTTTTATATGCACATATCAAATCCTACCTGGTGTCACACCTACATTCTTGTGAGGTGACTGACTTGGGAGATACAATTTGTGAGAAGACATCACTCCTCCTAAACGCTGTTGGAACTGATAATTCAAATAATGGGTGAGCTTCCTAGTTGAAAAACATTATACATAAATCCCTGTTAAGAAAATTGAATATTTTTGGATCTGTGATTGATGTATATTTCATAGTGAATTTAGATTTGCATATATGTTGCTACATTTTAATATCTGTATGTTTCTGTGTGTGTATACACACACACACACACACACACACACACACACACACTCTCTCTCTCTCTCCAGATTTTTCAATATATGAAATATATGTATCTTATTTACACTCCCTAAATTCATTTATGTTCAAGTATGTGGATTTATAATCAACTTTTCACAAGATTTTTCTCAGAAATATTTATCCACCTGAAATACATATTTGTTTCCTAGTACTGAAAACTAACTTCAGTGAATGGTACTTACAAATCCTGTTGATAGCCACAGCCAAGGGTCTCCAGTAAATACCATATGTACTACTGCACAACCTAAGGCAGGCATGGTCCCTAAGCCACATGCTCGTTGTTTAAACAGAGAGGGGGAGATGTTGAGAGCCACAGCCAAAGGGGCCCCAGGAAACCTCCAGCTACCAGCAAACTTCCAGCTGCCGGCTGATGATTGGCTCCACAGCGGCCCCAGCAACATCTAGCTGATTGGCTCCTCTGCGGTGATGCTCATTGCAGATGCTCATTGAGCTGTTTCCCCGCCCTTTCAGACTGCCAGTGGATGATTGGCTGACAGGGGCCCCAGCAACATCTAGCTGATTGGCTCCTCTGTGGTGATGCTCAATGGGATGTTTCCCTGCCCTTTCAGACAACGGAGCTGCTCATTGGTGGACTTTTTTGTCTCCGCCCATGTGACCCAGCCAATCAGCCTCAAAAGGAGGAGGCTTGTGGTTGAGGGAGAGGCTTGTGGGAAGACTGTGGTGGCAGTTGGGCTCTGAGGGTTTTTCCTGAGAAGCTGTTTTGTTTGGCTTGTGTGGTTCTAAAAATAAAGTTTGTTTCTTTTGACAATTGGCTCCTGAATTGTGCCCAGCCAGACTGATGATAATCATGTAAAATGTTGATTTTAAATCGCATACATGAACTTGAATGAATTTAGGGAGTGTATAATAAGACACATATATTTCATATTTTGGAAAATCTGGAAAATCTGGTATATATATATATATATATATATATATATATATATATATATACACACACACACACACACAACAATAAAATGTAGCAATATATATGAAAAATCGAAATTTATCATGAAATATATATCATCCACATATCTAAAAATATTCATTTTACTGAACATGGATTTATGTATGATGTTGTTCACTAGGAAGCTCACCCATAGTTTGAATTTTCAGTTCCATCAGTATTTAGGGGAAGTGATCTATTCTCATAATTTGTATATTCCAAAGTTAGTGAGATCACAAGAATTTACGTGTGTTACCAGGTAGGAGTCTATATATGCATAAAAATATACATGTTCTAAAGAGGCTACAGAGCAAAGGAGACAGGAATTTACATATGTGTTAACTTTGAAAACTCATGGAGAAATATTACAATGAAAAGTTGACTAGATTTATAACACATATCCTTGATAAAGGAGAAGGAAAATCCAAGTATACACCATGCCTCCTACAAAAGGCCTGTATTTCTATTCTGTTAGGTTTCTTTTTCTCCATCATTTTAGGATAGTAGTCATAGTCTAGTAGGGTATGGGTTAGTGTCAGAAATTCAGTATTGCAAATGGAAAATAGGATAATGTATCCAATGTGTATGCAAATATGTGCTACACAATAATCTTCCCACTCTCACCTAGAACAATGCCTTGACATTACCTTTGCCCCAAGTGAGACACAATTAGAGAAGAAGAGTTAGAAAATCTGTGAATACATATCTGGAATGGAAAATTCTCAGGAGTTCTCAACCTGGGAGCAGGTAGAGGAGTTTCCAGAAGTAAGGGATTGGGTAAACACTCCACAACCATGGAGCTCTGCTGGAAAAAAGACTTCTGGAGAATCTGCCTCTGAGGTGTGGCACTTGAAATATATATTGTTGTCAGGAGCTTTGTCTTCATTTGTAGTGAAACCATCAAAGCTGGGTCTGAATCTATGTGACCTGGAGAACATGGTTTCTTATTTTCCAATGAACCTGAGGCAGCAGTGCTGAATTCTCTCTTTGTAGGTAAACAGAGGCCAGTGGGCCAAAGTGTCTAACCATGTGGACTGTGAAGCCATTTAGTCATCCTCCAATTTTCATGGTGTTTCTTGGTGCTGAACTGGGAGTTTGGTATTTGCTTCAAGAAATACAAGGAGTTCAACTGGGACACAGTGTTGGAGGGAGTTCTGTGACATGTGCTGGGTCAGAGTCTCCAGGAGAACACACTAACCCGGCTTCTATCCCACATAGCTTGCCCCCTTGACCATAGCAACCTGATTCTGAACATTTCCCTGAAACCTCTCCATATAACAAGATGCCTTTGCATATAAGGGTCTGCTGGGTGCACCATGTTAGCTAAAAGCCATTTGGAAGTCAATGGCAGATCCACATGGCACCACCATAAATATTTTATCACACACCTGCACACCACAACTCTGGGCCAACTACTCCGCAGTCTCCATCTAACCGGCATCTCTGTTCTACACCACTTTCATTATACCCAATCAATCAAGGCACTGTCTGGTACACTAATGATCAGCAACAGGACATCAAAGGTTCTCCAGTGCCACCTCATCATGCGAATTTCAAAAATTTCATGGTATTTATCTAGCCATTTTACAAGGATGAAGTTGGAGGCATTGTGGGTTTCAATTCTTTCAGGAATCATTCAATGTTGAGGAAGCTCATTTCAATGAAAGTTCTGGAGAACTCTCACAGGCAAGGCTTTCCAAAGAGTGGCCAAATAGTCACATGAAGCCAGGCCAATTGAGGTCTACAATGTGAGGTCCATGTGTGTTTTGACTCTCAACTATGTCTGGCAAGTATTTCAAAATAACATCATATGATATTCTGTCTGAGATTCCCAGTGCTCTGTGGAAAGCCACCCCGGGCCTAGATCTCAGTTTCAAAGGGCGACTTTCATGGGTGGCCGCCTAAAATCCCAACACAAATCATGGCAATACTTCTCTGAGGTCAGTTCCAGAACTCAGTCTCTAAGAGGAATCACACCAGAGTTCAAGCCCTGGTGGACCCAGTCATCTTTTCCGACTGCCACATAAATGACCACAATGAAAACCAAAACACTCCCAAATGGCCCTCATCTTCTTCCATATAGACACTCATCATAACCTCTGGCTTGACGTTTCCTTGAGGGGCACAGCCCAAGACAGTGTCCAAAATAATCTCCCTTTCCTCTCATTTGCCTAAAGTCAGGGTGGCCTGGACACCCATTCTGTGAACCATGAGTGATCAAATAACCCTGACTTTAATACTGCTCTGCTTCTCCAATTTGAGGCCTACTGTCTGTGGAGTATAGATTCTTGATGTGAATTGGAGTAATGAAAAAACCCAATAACCCATTGGCTACACTCTGCAGGGTTTTGAAGAACTCATTTGACCCAATAAATCCCTATTCTCATTTTATGGACGTCAGGAACCTTACAGAGGAAAGTGAGAGACTTCATCCTCAATGACTGCTTTTTGGGCCATTTTGGTTTTTGATGTGCCTTCTGGAATGTTACATATTTTTTTTTTTGGTTTTAGTGCCTTCTGGAATATTACATAATTTTTTTCTTTAGACATTATTGCCAGAGTTCCTATCTTCATCCCAGTGCAGGTGAAATCAAAGATAATACCAATCTACAGCTTCTGCAATAGCCATCCCTGTACTGCTTGCAGAACTTGCCTGGACACATTGTGAACTCACCTAAATGCATTGTGAACTATCTGTTGGTGCAGCTACTTGTGGTAGTGTTGGGGTATATTTGCTGATGATGTCATCGGTGGTACAATTTTTCCAAAAGGAGCCATCAATTGGCTTGGTGTATCTTCATCCCTTCTGCGTGTCATGATCATCCAGCTAAAATTTGGGGGGCCAACAGAGGTGAGGCAAAGAACCTCACCCACCCCCGCTGGTACAAAGACCTCTCCACAGGTGTGGCTCTATACTGGACGGGTAGTCAGTGACGGGTAAGATCCAATTGCAATGGTACCAACTTAACGGGTAAAGACCATATGTACTATTGGACAACCTAAGGCAGGCACGGTCCCTAAGCCACATGCGTGTTGTTTAAACAGAGAGGCGAAGATGATGAGAGCCACAGCCGAAGGGGCCCCAGCAAAATTCCTGCTGCCAGCAAACTTCCAGCTGCCGGCTGATGATTGGCTCACAGCGGCCCCAGCAACACCTAGCTGATTGGCTCCTCTGTGGTGATGCTCAATGGGCTGTTTCCCTGCCCTTTCAGACCACAAAACTGCTCATTGGGGGACTTTTTTTGACTCCACTGACATGACCCAGCCAATCGCCCTCAAGAGCAGGAGTATTGTGGGAGGCGGAGAGAGGCTCCTGTGGGAGGGAGAGGTTTTGGGAAGCCAGTGGTGGCAGTTGGGGCTCTGAAGGTTTTTCATGAGAGGCTGTTTTGTTTGGCATGTGTGGTTCTAAAAATAAAGTTAGTTTCTTTTGACAAGTGGCTGCTGATTGTGCCCAGCAAGACTGCGGCATTATCCTAATATTTCTACAATAACTGACCCAGTTTAACATCAATGCAAGTAGATTCCTGTGGGAGAGGACATGATGTGTATTTTGACGTTCATTTTTATGTAACAGTGGTACATTACTATTTCTTCAGTTTACGCACATCATAGTATATATATTTGATCCACAAGTTCACAAATTTATAGGCATTTGTTTCACTTTCAATCACTTTCTGCTTCAAAACACATGTATTCCTCCAGGTTTCTTGACTGGTCTTTTCATGAGACTTCTTTCCAAACACATTATTTCCGATTTCCATAATCACTTTTGAAGCAAAACTCACACATTCTTCATGAAAAACCATAATGCTGATATAACAATTATATATATTACTGGTTGGAATGAAGGATTGTATATCAATGTAAGATTTTCTGTATATTTTCAGATATCAATTCAATCCATTATTTAAAGTTAGAACCAGTTATAATATTTCTTTACAGTATGGTCTATTCATGCATTATCTCTATAATTATAGACACAGTGTACACCATTTTTACCTCCAAAAATAATTGATACGTCTTCAAAATATTGCTCCCAGAAATGGTGGAAGAAATACTCATGTCACCTGATCTACATATACATTTTACCACAGTAATATTCTCCACACAGAAAGAAGAGGTCAAACTTATGTTTGTACCAAAGCCTAAATGAAAAGTGAGCATGGATTACGGAAAACATCCATGTCCATATTGCCTAATGCTCTCAAAAGTTCATCCTATTGGTGACTACATGTTTGTTTCTTCCTAAGATTATATATTCAAACTCAACCCTGTTGAAAATGTATAATTCTATCACTCACTTTATACTTTGCCTGATATCCTAATGTCAATTGATATCTGCATTCCTACTTTTTTCCCTAGTTCATCCTTTTGACAGACTCTCCACATGTGCTGACAATTACATTCACTCTCTATCCGAAACCCTATTGCTAAAGATCTTTTCATCCAAATCTTATACTCACTCTTCTTTCAAAACCTACCAACAATCTTACTAATCCTACAAATTATTTCTTTTTGACTGGATGTTCTCTTCAACATTCAATCAACCAAGGTACAAGGAATTATGCCATTCTATATTGATTTATCTGAGACATCTGTGCAGAATATAATTCAAAGCTAAGAATCCCAGCCAAGGGTCCAATGCAATTCTGGGCTTCAAATATTACCTAGATGTCTGTTTTCATACTTATATTTCACTTATATTCTTATAAATATCGCACGTTCCCAATACCATAATTCATCCCGCAGAATGATTCCTAACCCAAATGGAACATGTTATAACCCTGACCATACACTGTTCTCTCAATCTAACTTTACTGAAGAGCAGGGACAGAGTTGGTCTTTCAATACAGAAATTAGGGGATCTTCCACTTGCTGAGAACCTCCAAGGTCATTAAAGAAATGATCCCTGGATTAAATGTAGGCAGCTATGAATGACGTCAGAGAGCAAAAGTCATCTTCCATGAAAAACAACCTGGTTAGCATGAAGGGATGTGTCTGAATCAACATTTCTTTTCTTAATGTTTAGAAGATGGACCAAACCAGGCCTATCTGGAGAGCTTTTTTGGGGTGCCTATGGTTGATATACCATGCAAACTTGTGAAAGTTTCACTGGAAGAAGGGGCAGCCTCCAACTCATTGGACTTTGGAAGCAACTGTTAGGACAAATTGGTTGACAAGGCAGTAACCTAATTCAGTTCCTGAAGGAAGTGACCTACGTCACTTCCTTGGTGAAGGAATTCTCTGAACTTGGGATCCATGAAGACAGGTACCCAGAGCCAGTCCCAGTCCCAGTCCCAGTGGGCTCACTTGTTCAGTTTTACCAAGGACAGGGTCAGTCTTTCTTGGTACCTACCTATGTGAGGATGGCCAAAGGCCAGAAGAGCTCTGAAGAGGGACCTTTTCTGAGAAAGCAGGTAGTGGCTCACCGCTGGCTCCTGACAACTTCACAAAGTTGGCCAAAGAGACCAGATCTGAGTCAGGACAGGAAATTTCGGGAGAACATTTTATGGCCCACCAGTCAGAGGACACTCTGGATAGTCACAGACCTACTTGGGGGAAGGAGGTGCCTTTGTGGGAGTGGTTGTGGTTTTGTGGTTTTGTCACATGTTCTGAAAATAGGTAGGAAATGTGGTTTGTTTGGTTTGTATTGGACTGTTTCTAGTAAGTCGTTTGACATGTAAGTGTTTCTATGTCTGTGTATCCCACTGTGTCTGTGGTTGTAGACATTAGAAAAGAGAATGAATTAATTGATGTGTCCTGTCTAGTAGAAAGCTTCCCAGCATTCATGCTGCCCAATTGATTAATGGACTGCGGCTTGCCTTCTGGATGGGCAAAACCTTCTATCTTCCTAAGATCCTGTTTTCTTCCTGAATTCTGGCCACTCTCCAGAATAGGCTCATGGTTTTGTGTCCAAGATATATACCACCTCCAAGCTCTGTGACATGGCCATGTACTTGATAGCTGAAGTGAATGGGGAGCATCTCAGAAAACTCAGATATCAGTGTGACCAGGAAAGTCTCAGTGGAGAAACCCTGCTTTGTGTCTTTTGCTTACCTGTTCTTCTGTTGCCCTAAATGTCAGGAAGGTCTTTGCCTCTGGCCACCCCTTTGTGAAGCCTGAAGAAAACAGTTTTCAAATGAAAATGAATGGGCATCACCTGTGGCTCTTTGCTTAATTGCTTTGTAAAAGGATGTGTCTGAATCAGCCTCTTGGTTCTGTGTGAGGTTGTGGCTTAGATTCTCAGCACCTGATGCATCAAAAGATAGATTCCATGTGTGCATTCAAAACAGAAATGGCAAATGAGTCTCTTGCCTTCCTCTATTAGATTCCTGACCTTCATCAAGTAAGAATCAGGATCCTTTAGTTCAAAAGAGTTCTTTGAACCCCTGCAGAAGTGCTTGGGTTTTCTGATGACTCCAAATCACATAAAGAATCTATACCTGACAGTCAGTAGGCCTCAAATTGGAAAAGCAGAACAGTATTAACGCCATGCCTATTTGATCAGTTCTGGTTCACAGGAAGGGTGTGTAGGCCACCCTGACTTTCGGCAAATGAGGGGAAAGGGAGCTTATTTTGGACAGTGTCTTGGTCTGCGCCCCTCATGGAAACTTCTAGCCAGAGGTTATGATTAGTGTCTATATGGAAGAACATGAGGGCCATGTGAGAGTGTTTTGGTTTTCATTGTTGTCATTTGTGTGGCGGTGGGAAAAGATGACTGCGTCCACCTGTGTTTCAACTCTTGTGGGATTCCCCTTGGAGACTGAGTTCTGAAACTGACCTTAGAGAAGTATTGCCATGAATTGTGTTGGAATTTTCGGAGGCCACGCATGAGAGTCACCCTTGGAAACTGAGATCTAGGCCCAGGGTGGCTTTCCACAGAGCACTGGGAATCTCAGCGAAGATATCACTTGATTATATTCTGAAAGACTTGGCAGCAATAGTTGAGAGTCAAAACACCCATGGACCTCACATTGTAGACCTCAATGTGGCTGGCTTTATGTGACCTTGGGCCACTATTTCAGAAGACTTGCCTGTGAGAGTTCTCTAGAGCTTCCATTGAAATGAGATTCCTCAATATTTAATGGTTCCTGAATGAATTGAAACCCACAGTAACTCCAACTTCATCCTTGAAAAATGGCTAGAAAATACCATGAAATTTTTGAAATTTCCATGACCAGCTGGCACTGGAAAACCATTTGATGTCCTGTTGCTTATCATGAGTATACAAGACAGTGCCTGGTTTGACTGAGTTTCATGATAATGGTGTAGAAAAGATATGCCAGTAAGTTGGAGCCTGCTGAGTAGTGGGCCAAGAGCAGTAGAGTGTAGGTGTGTGAAAAAACATCTGTGGTGGGGCCACGTGGATCTGCCATTGGCTTATAAATGGTTTGTGACTGACATGGTGCAGCTAGCAGACCTTTGGATGTAAAGGCATCTTGTTGTATGGAGAGGTTTCAGGGCAATGTTCAGAATCATGTTGCTATGGTCAAGGGGGCAACTATGTGTGATAGAAGCCTTCTTGGTACATTCTCCTGCCGATCCTGACCACCACACGTGACAGAACTCCCTGCAGCACTGTATCACAGTTAAACTCCTTTATTTCGTAAAGTAAATACCAAACTTTCAGTGCAGCATCAAATAACATGATTAAATGTGAAGGATGATCAAATGGCTTCACAGTCCACATGGGGAGACACTTAGCCCCCAGTAGCCCCAGTTTGCCTACAAAGAGAGAATTCAGTACTGCTGCCTCGTGTTCATAGGAAAATAAAAAAAACATGTCGTCCAGGTCACATAGATGCAGACTCAGCTTTGATGGTCTCACTACAAAGGAAGCTAAAGCTCCTGACAACAACATATATTTCAAGGGCCAACCTCAGAGGCATTTTCTCAAGAAGTCTTAAGGCCAACACAGCTCCATGTTTGTGGTATTTACCCTGTCCCTTACTTTTGGAAACTCCTCTACCACCTTCAAGGTTGTGAACTCCTGAGCATTTTCCATTCCAGATATTTATTATGAACTCAAACAACAACAAGTGCTGGCGAGGATGTGGAGAAAAGGGTAAACTTGTACATTGCTGGTGGGACTGCAAATTGGTGCAGCCAAATTGGAAAGCAGTATGGAGATTTCTTGTAGAGGTGGGAATGGAACCACCATTTGACCCAGGTATTCCCCTTCTCAGTCTATTCCCTAAAGACCTAAAAAAATGCTACAGGGACACTGCTACATTGATGTTCATAGCAGCACAATTTACAATAGCAAGACTGTGGAACCAACCTAGATGCACTTCCATAGATGAATGGATAAAAAATGAGGCATTTATACACAATGGAGTATTACTCTGCATTAAAAAATGACAAAATTTTTACAGAGAAATGGATGGCATTAGAGCAGATTATGCTAAGTGAAGCTAGCCAATCCCTAAAACCAAATGCCAAATGTCTTTTTGATATAAAGAGATTAACTAAGAACAGAGTAGGGACGAATAGAATGAGAAGAAAATTAACATTAAACAGGGATGAGAGGAGGAAGGGAAAGGGAGAGAGAAGGGAAATTGCATGGAAATAAAAGGAGACCCTCAGGGTTATACAAAATTACATACAAGAGGAGGTGAGGGAAAGGAAAAAATTATACAAGGGGGAGAAATGAATTACAGTAAAGAGGTAGAGAGAGAAGAGGAGAGGGGAGGTAAGGGGAGGGGGATAGCAGAGGTTAGGAAAGGCAGCAGAATACGACAGACACTAGTATGGCAATATGTAAATCAATGGATGTGTAACTGATGTGATTCTGCAATCTGTTTATGGGGTAAAAATGGGAGTTCATAACCCACTTGAATCACAGTGTGGAATATGATATATCAAGAACTATGTAATGTTTTGAACAAGCATAAATAAAAATTAAAAAAAAGAAAACTAACTTTGGTGAATGGTGCAAAGAAATCCTAATATTTCTACAGTAACTGACACAGTTTAACATCAATGCGAGAAGATTCCTGTGGGACATGATGTGTATTTTGATGTTCATTTTTATTCAACACTGGTACATTACTATTTCTTCAGTTTATTCACATCATATTATAATATTTCATCCACAAGTAAGCAAATTTATCGTCATTTTTTTAATTTCAATCACTTCCTGCTTCAGAACTCATGAATTCCTCGGTGTTCCTTGACTGGCATTTTCATGAGACTTCTTTCCAAACACATTATTTTCGATTTCCATAATCACATTTGAAGCAAAACTCACACAAACTTCATGATAAATCGTACCCTAATATTAACATTAGGTGTATAACTGGTTGTCATGAATGATTGCATATCAATATAAGATTTCTTATATATTTTCAGATATCAATTCAATTCATTATTTATAGTGGAACAAGTTGTATTATTTATTGAAATTAAGGTCTATTCATGCATTATCTGTATATTCATAAAAACAGGGTACACCTCTTTTTACCCCCAATGCTAATTTATACGTTTTCAAAATACTGCTCCTAGAAATGTTGGAAGAAAAAATCATGTCATCTGATCTACATATACATTTTATCACAGTAATATTCTGGAAACAAAATGCAAAGGTCCCACTTAGGATTGTACCAAAGCCTAAATGTAAAGTGAACATGGATTACTAACAATATCCATGTCCATGTTGCCTAATGCTCTCAAATGTCAATCCTATTGGTGACCTACATATTTGTTTCTTCCTAAGATTAGATATTCAATCTCAACCCTGTTGAAAATGTCTTATTCTATCACTCACTTTATACTTTGCCTGATTTCCTAATGTCTCTATTGATATCTGCTTTTCTACAAATTTTCCCCAGTTCATCATTGTGTCTGATTTCTTCATATGTGCTGACATTTATATTCACTCACTGCCCGAAAAAAATTGCTAAAGAACTTTTGTTACATATCCTATACTAACTCTACTTGCTAAACATAACGACTGTCTTCTTTTTTTTTTTTAATTTTTTTTATTGGTTGTTCAAAACATTACAAAGCTCATGGCATATCATCTTCCATACATTTGATTCAAATGGGTTATCAGCTCCCATTTTTACCCCAAATACAAGTTGCAGAATCACATCGGTTACACATCCACATTTTTACATAATACCATATTAATAACTGCGACTATCTTCTTAATCCTACCGACAATCCCTTTTGACTGGATGTTCTCTTCAGCATTCAATCATCCAAGGTTCAAGTTCCTCTGCCATTGTATATCGATTTATTTGAGACATGTGTGCAGATAGTAATTCAAAGCAAATATCCCAATCAATTGCCCAATGCCCTTCTGGGATTCAAATCGTACTTTAATTTCTGTTTTCATACATATATTTAACCTCGATATTCTTATAAATATCACAGGTTCCCAATACCATTATTAATCCAGCAGAATGATTCCTAACCCAAATCGAACATGAAATTAACCCTAACCATACACTGTTCACTCAATCTAACTTTACAGAAGAGCAGAGACAGATTGTTCTTACAATACAGGAATGTAGGGGATGCTCTACCTGTTAAGAACCTCAAAGGTCCATGCAGAAATGATCCCTGGAGAAGATGTAGGCAGCAATGAAGGACCTGAGAGAAAAAAGTCATTTTCCATGGCAAACAACCTGGTCAGGATGAAGGGTTTTGTCTGAATCAGCCTCTATCTTCTTACTGTAGAGAAGATGGACCAAACCAGGCTTGTGTGGAGAGCTGTTCTCGGGTGCCTAAGGTTGATATACCATTCTAATTTGTGAAAGTGCCAAAGGAAGTAGGGGCAGCCTCCATCTCATGGGACCCTTGGAAGCAACTGTTAGGACAAAGTGGTTGCCAAGGCAGTGACCTCATTCAGTTCTTAAAGGAAGTGACCTACCTCACTTCCTTGTTGATGGAACTTTCTGAACTTGGGACCAAGGAAACCAAGCACCAGAGCCAGCCCCAGTCCCAGTCCAAGTGGTCTCATTTGTTTGGAATCACCAAGGACAGAGTCAGTCTTCTTGGTACTGACTGATGTGAGGATGGCCAAATACCAGGAAAGATATGAACACGGGCCTTTCCTGACTAAGCAGGTAGTGGCTCACCGCTGGCTCCTGACTGCTTTACAGAGTTGTACAAGGAGACCAGATCTGAGACAGGACAGACCATTACCGGGGAACATAGTATGGCAAACCTGTCAGAGTACACTCCAGATAATCACAGCCCTACTTGGGGGAAGGAGGTGTCTTTTTGAGTGTGGGTGTGTGGTTTTGTCTCTGTTCTGAGAATAGGTAGGAAAGGAGGTTTCTTTGGTTTGCAGTGAACTGTTTCTAGTAAGTCGTTTTACAAGGTGAGTGTTTCTATGTCTGTGTATCCCACTGTGTCCGTGGTTGTATACATTAGAAAAGAGAATGCATCAATGCATGTGTCCCCTCTAGTAGAAAGCTTCCCAGCATTCATCCTGCCCAATTAATGAATGGAGTGTGGTTTCCATATCGATAGGCAACACCTACTACCTTATTAAGTCCCTGTTTTCTTTCTGAATTCTGACAACTCTTCAGAATAGGCTCTTGGGTTTGTGTCCAAGATATGTACCACCTCCAATCTCTGTCACATGGCCATGTACTGGATATCTGAAGGGAATGGCCAGCATCTCAGAAAACTCAGATATCAGTGTGACCAGGAAAGTCTCAGTGGAGAAACCCTGCTTTGGGCCTTTTGCTAACCTATTGTTCTGTTGCCTTGAATCTCAGGATGTCTTTGCCTCTGGCCACCCCTTTGGGAAGCCTGAGGAAAACATTTTTCAAATGGAAATGAAGGGCATCACCTGTGTCTCTTTGCTTAATTGCTTTGGAAAAAGATGTGTCTGAATCATCCTCTTGGCCCTGTGTGAGGCTGTGGCTTAGATTCTCAGCACCTGATGGATCAAAAGAAAGATCACATGTGTGCATCCAAAACCAAAATGGCAAATATTCACTCATTGTGAATGAATTCTTTTACCTTCCTCTGTTAGGATCCTGACTTCCATCAAGGGAGAATAGGAATCCTTTGGGCCAAATGAGTTCTTCAAATCTCTGCAGAGGGGCTTGGATTTTCTCATGACTCAAATTCACATAAAGAATCTAAACCACAGAGTCAGAAGGCCTCAAATTGAAAAAGCCAAGCAGTATTAATGCAGGCCTATTTGATCATTCCTGGTTTACAGGAAGTGTGTCCAGGCCACCTTGATGTTAGACAAATGAGGGGAACAGGACCTTAATTTGGACACTGACTTGGGCTGTGGACCTCATTGAAAACTCCAGCCAGACGTTATAAGGAGTGTCTATATGGAAAAAGATGAGGACCATGTGGGAGTGTTTTGGTTTTAATTGTGGTCATTTGTGTGGCGGTTGGAAGAGATGACTGTTCCACTGGGCTTGAACTCTGGTGTGATTCCCCTTAGAGACTGAGTTCTTTAACTGACCTCAGAGAAGTATTGCCATGAATTGTGTTGGGATTTTAGGAGGCCACACATAAGAGTCGCCCTTGGAACCTGAGATCTAGGCCCAGGTTGGATTTCCACAGAACATTGGGAATTTCAGCCCGGATATAACATACAATTTTTCTTAAAGACTTGGCAGCCATATTTGAGTTTAAAACACACATGGACCTCATATTGTAGATCTCAATGGGCCTGGCTTCATGTGACATTTTGGCCACCCTTAGGGAAACCTTGCCTGTGAGAGTGCTCCAGAGCTTTCATTGAAATTAGCTTCTTCACCATTTAATGGTTCCTGAATTAATTGAATCCCTCAGAGCCTCAAACTTCATCCGTGAAAAATGGCTAGAAAATTACCATGAAATTTTTGATATTTTCATGATCAGCTGGCACTGGAAATACTTTGGATGTCCTGTTTCTGATCCTGAGTATACCAGACATTGCCTTGATTGACTTTGTTTCATGAAAATTGTGTAGAACAGATATGCCAGTAAGTTGGAGGCTGGTGAGTAGTGGGCCTAGAGCAGTGGTATGCAATTGTGTGATAAAACATCTGTGTTGCGGCCATGTGGATCAGCCATTGGCTTCCAAATGGCTTGTGACTGACATGGTGCAGCCAGCAGACCCATATATGTAAAGGCATCTTGTTATATGGAGAGGATTCACTGCAATGTTCAGAATCATGTTGCTATTCTCAAGGGGGCAATCTACATGGGATAGAACCTTGGTTGGTGCATTCTCCTGAAGACCCTGACTCACCGCACCTTAAAGAACTCCCTCCACCACTCTGTCCCATTTTAACTCCTTGTATTTATTGAAGCAAATACCAAACTCCCAGTGCAGCAGCGAGAAACACCACGAAAAGTGGAGGATGACCAATTGGCTTCACAGTCCACACTGAAAGACACTTAGACCCCAGTGTCCATAGTTTACCTACAAAGAGAGAATTCACCACTGCTGCCTCATGTTCATTGGATAATAAGAAACCATGTCCTCCAAGTAACATAGATGCAGACCCAGCTTTCATGGTTTCTCTACAAAGGAACTAAATCTCCTCAGAACATCAAATACTTCAAGTGCCTACTCTTACAGGCAGTTTCTCAAAAGTATTTAGGCCAGCAGAGCTACATGTTTGTGGAATGTTTACCCTGTCCCTTACTTTTAGAATCTTCTCTACCACCTCCAAAGTTGTAAACTCCAGAGTATTTTCCATTCCAGATATATATTCACAGATTTTCTAACTCTTATCCTCTAATTGTGTCTTACTTGAGGAGAATGTAATGTCAAGGCATTGTTCTGGATGAAAGTGGGAAGATTTTTGTGTAGCACATATTTGCATACAGATTGGATTCAATTTCCTATTTTCCATTAGAAATGCTGAATCCCTGAAACTAACATATACCCTATTAGACTCTGACTACTAATCCTAATATGATGGAGAAAAATAACACAAACATAATAGAAATACAAGCAGTTTAGGTGAGGTATGTTTTATAGTTGGAGTTGCCTTTTGCATGGTATAGTGTAGCAGTTATAAATCTAGTCAATTATTTGTTGAAATAGTTCTCCATGCGTTTTTAAAGTTAACAAATAAGTGAATTCCTGTCCCCCTTTCTCTGTAGCCTATTCAGCACACGTATTTTTGTATGCATATATAGAATCCTACCTGGTACCACACGTACATTCTTGTGAGGTGGCTGACTTGGCAGATACAAATTGGAAGAAGAGATCACTCCTCCTAAACGCTGCTTGAACTGGTAATTCAAATGTGAGTGAGCTTCCTAGTTGAACAACATTATACATAAATCCATGTTCAGTAAAATGAATATATTTGGATCTGTGGATGATATACATTTCATGGTGAATTTCGTTTGGCATATATATTGCAATTTTTAATGTCTGTCTCTGTGTGTGTATATAAATATATATATAGATACACTCTCAGGAGTATTCAAAATATGAAATATGTGTCTTATTACACACTTCCTAAATTCATTCATATTTATGTTGTGGATTTATAATCAACTTTTCACAAGATTATTCTCAGAAATATTCATCCACCTGAAATACTTATTTGTTTCTTAGTACTGTTTCCACCCCAGATATGCATTCACGGTTTTTCAAATTCTTCTACCCTAATTGTGTCTTACTTGAGGTGAACGTAATGTAAAGGCATTGTTCTGGATGAGAGTGGGAAGATAATTGTGTAGCATATATTTTTATACACATTGGATTCATTTTCCTATATACCATTGAAAATACTGAATCCCTGACAATAACCCATACCCTACTATACTCTGTCTACTAATCCAAATGATGGAGAAAAACAACCCAAACAGAATAGAAATACAAGCAGTTCAGAGGATGCGTGGGGTATAGTTGGACTTGCCTTTTTCATGATAAATGGTAGGTGTTATAAATCTAGTCAATTTTTAATTGAAATAGTTCTCCATGTGTTGTTAAAGTTAACAAATATGTAAATGCCTGTCTGCCTTCCTCTGTAGCTTATTCAGCACATGTATTTTTATATGCTTTATAGAATCCTACCTGGTATCACACGTTCATTTTTGTGAGGTGACTGACTTGGCAGATACAAGTTGTGAGAAGAGATCACTCCTCTAAACGCTGTTGGAACTGAAAATTCAAACTATGGGTGAGCTTCCTAGTAGAACAACATTATACATAAATCCTTGTTCAGTAAAATAAATATTTTTGCATCTGTGGATGCTATATATTTTATGATGAACTTCGATTGGCGTATATATTCCTACATTTTAATGTCTGTGTGTGTGTTTTGTGTGTGTGTGTGTGTGTGTGTGTATATATATATATATATATATATATATATATATATATATATATATACACATATATATGTATATACACATATATATAATTATGAATATATATATATATATATATATATATATATATATATATTGTCCTGATTTTTAAAATATGAAATGTATGTATCTTAAATACACTCCCTAAATTCATTCATGTTCAAAAATGTGGATTTATAATAAACTTTTCACAAAATTATTCTCAGAAATATTCATCCTCCTGAAATACACATTTGTTTCATAGTTCTGAAAACTAACTTCAGTAAATGGTGCTTACAAATCCTAATATTTGTACAGTAACTAACCCAGATTAACATCAATCAAGTAGATTTGTATGGGACATGATGTGTATTCTGACGTTTATTTTCATTCAACACTGGTACATTACTATTTCTTCAATTTTTACAAATCATAGGATATATATATTTCATCCACAAGTTCACAAATTTATACGCATTTGTTTCACAATCACTTCCTGCTTCATAAAACATGTATTCCTCCAGGTTTCTTGACTGGTCTTTTCATGAGACTTCTTTCCAAACACATTATTTTAGATTTCCATAATCACTTTTGAAGCAAAACTCACACACCCTTCATGATAAACCATAACCTTAATGTGGCCATTAGATATATAACTGGTTGGAATGAATGTTTGTATGTCAATATAAGATTTCTTGTATTTTTTCACATATAATTTCAATCCATTATTTAAGTCGGAACCAGATATATTATTTATTCACAGTATGGTCTATTCATGCATTATCTCTATATGCACAGACAAAGGGTACACCTCTTTTTACCCCCATTACTAATTTATACGTCTTGAATATGTTGCTGCCAGAAATGGTGGAAAAATAGTCATGTCACCTGATCTACATATACGTTTTATCACAGTAATATTCTGGACAAAAAAAGCAAAGGTCACACTTAAGATTGTAGCAAAGACTAAATGAAAAGTGAGCATGGATTACTAAACATCCATGTCCAGGTTGCCTAATGTTGTCAAATGTCAATCCTATTGGTCACTACATATTTGTTTCTTTCTAAGATTATATATTCAAACTCAACCCTGTTGAAAATATCTAATCCTATCACTCACTTTATACTTTGCCTGATTTTGTAATGTCTCTATTGATATCAGCTTTCCTAACTATTTTCCCCAGTTTATCATTGTGACTGTCTCTTCACTTGTGCTGACATTAACATTCACTGTCTACCAGAAACCCTATTGCTAAACAACATTTGGTCCAAATCCTATACTCACTCTTCTTTCTAAACCTACCGAGAATCTTCCGAATCCTACCGACTATCCCTTTTGACTGGAAGTTCTCTTCTACATTTAATCATCCATGGTACACTGACCTAAGCCATTGTATATCGATTTACCTGACACATCAGTGCAGAACATAATTCAAAGCTACGTATCCCAATCAAGGGCCCAATGCCCTTTTGGGCTTCAAATCTTAGCTAGATTTCTGTTTTCATACTTATAATTCACCTATATATTCTTGTAAATATCGCAGTTTCCCAATACCATTATTCATCCCGCAAAAAGATTCCTAATCCAAATCGAACCTGTTAGTTAACCTAACCATACACTGTTCAGTCAATTTAACTTTACAGAAGAGCAGGGATAGAGTTGTTCTTACAATACAGGAATATAGGGGATCTTCCACATGCTGAGAAACTCAAAGGTCCATGCAGAAATGATTCCTGGAGAAGTTGTAAGCAGCTATGGAGGACCTAAGAGAGCAAAAGTCATCCTCCATGGCAAACAACCTGGTCAGGATGAAGGGTTGTGTCTGAAACAGCTTCTCTCTTCTTAATGTAGAGAAGATGGACCAAACCAGGCCTGTGTGGAGAGCTGTTCCCAGGTGCCAATGGTTGATATACCATTCTAACTTGTGAAAGTGTCACAGGAGGTAGGGGCAGCCACCATCTCATGGGACCCTTGAAAGCAATTGTTAGGACAAAGTGGTTGCCACGGCAGTAACCTCATTCAGTTCCTGAATGAGGTGACCTACCTCTCTTCCTTGATGACGGATCTCTCTGAACTTGGGATCCAGGAAGCCAGGCACCCAGAGTCAGTCCCAGTTTCTTACCCAGTGGACTCAGTTGTTTGGATAACCAAGGACAGAGTAAGTCTTCCTTGGTACCTACTGATGTGAGGATTGCCAAATGCCAAGAGAGCTCTAAAAAGGGGAATTTCCTGAGAAAGCAGGTAGTGGCTCACCACCGGCTCCTGAAAACTTCACAGTGTTGGCCAAGGTGACCAGATCTGAGAAGGACAGGCCATTTCAAGGAAACATAGTATGGCCCATCATTCAGAGTACATTCCAATTAGTCACAGACCTACTTGAATAAAGGAGGTGTCGTTGTGGGTGTGATTGTGATTTTGTGGTTATGTCTCATGTTCTGAGAATAGGTAAGAAAGGCGGTTTGTTTGCTTTAGAGTGGACTGTTTATAGTAAGTCATTTGACAAGGTGATTGTTTGTATGCCTGTGTATCCCACTGTGTCCGTGGTTGTAGACATTATAAAAGATAATGCATCAATGGATGTGTCCTGTCTAGTAGAAAGCTTGCCAACATTCATCCTGCCCAATTTATGAGTGGACTGCAGGTTGCTTTAGGGACGGGCAACACCTACTATCTTCCGAAGTTCCTGTTTTCTTCCTGAATTCTGGCCACTCTCCAGAGTAGGCTCATGGTTTTGTGTCCAAGATATGTACCACCTCCAAGCTCTGTGACATTGCCATATACTGGATAGCTGAAGGGAATAGCAAGCATCTCAGAAAACTCAGATATCAGTGTGACAAAGAAAGTCTCAGTAGAGAAACCCTGCTTTGAGCCTTTTGCTTACCTAGTTTTCTGTTGCTCTGAGAGTCAGGAAGGTCTCTGCCTCAGGCCACCAATTTGTGAAGCCTGAAGAAAACTGTTTTCAAATGGAAATGAATGGGCATCACCTGTGTATCTTTGCTTAATTGCTTTGGAAAGGGATGTGTCTGAATCAGCCACTTGGCCCTGTGTGAGGCAGTGGCTTAGATTCTCAGCACCTGATGGATCTAAAGAAAGATCCCATGTGTGCTTCCAAAACCAAAATGGCAAAAATATCAGTAATTGTGTATGAAGTATCTTGCCTTACTCTGATAGGTTTCTGATCTCCATCAAATGAGACTAGGGATCCTTTGGGTCAAATGAGTTCTTCAAAGCCCTGCAGAGGCTAGCCCATATGAACTTGGGTTTTTTCATTACTTTAAATCACATTAAGAATCTATACCTGACAGTCAGTAGGCCTCAAATTGGAGAAGCAGAGCAGTATTAAGGCCAGGCTTATTTTATCACTCCTGGTTCACAGGAATGGTGTCCAGGCCCAGCTGACTTTAAGCAAATAAGGGATAAGGGAGCTTGTTTTGGATACTGTCTTGTGCTGCGCCCCTCATGGAAACCTCCAGCCAGAGGTTATAATGAGTGTCTATATGGAAGAAGGTGAGGACCATGTGGGAGTGTTTTGGTTTTAATTGTGTTCATTTGTGTAGTGGTTGGAAGAAATGACTGGATCCACCAGGGCTAGAACTTTGGTATGATTCACCTTAGAGACTGAGTTCTGGAACTGACATCAGAGAAGTATTGTCATGAATTGTGTTGCGATTTTAGAAGGCCACGCATGAGAGTCGCCATTGGAAACTGAAATCTAGGCCAAGGGTGGCTTTCGACTGATCACTTGGAATCTCAGCCAGGATATCACATGATTTTATTCTGAAAGACTTGACAGGCATAGTTGAGAGTCAAAACACACATGGACCTCACATTGTAGACCTCAATGGGCTGGGCTTCATGTGACTATTTGGCTACTCTTTGGGAAGCCTTGCCTTTGAGAGTTCTCCAGAGCATTCATTGAAATGAGGTTCCTCAACATTAAATGGTTCCTGAATGAATTGAAACCCACAGTTTCTCCAACTTCATCCTTGAAAAGTGGCTAGATAAATACCCTGAAATTTTTGAAACTCCCATGACCAGGTGGCACTGGAGAACCTTTGGATCTCCTGTTGCTCATCATGAGTGTACCAGACAGTGCCTTGATTGACTGGATTTCATGATAATGGTGAAGAACAGAGATGCCAGTAAGTTGAGAATGCTGAGTAGTGGGCCCAGAGCAGTGCTGTGCAGGTGTGTGATAAAATATCTGAGGTGGGGCCGTGTGGATTTCCAATTGACTTCCAAATGCCTTTTGGCTGCCATGGTGCATCCAGCAGAACCTTATATGTAAAGGCATCTTATTATATGGAGAGGTTTCAAGGCAATGTTCAGAATCAGGTTGGTATGGTCAAGGAAAAAGCTGTGTGAAATAGAAGCCTGGTTGGTGCATTCTCCTGCATTTCCTGACCCACCACATGTGAAAGAACTCCCTCCAGCACTGTGTCCCAGTTGAACTCCTTGTATTTCGTGAAGCAAATACCAAACTCCCAGTGCAGCACCAAGAAACACCACAAAAATGGAGGATGATCAAATGGCTTCACAGTCCACACGGGGAGACACTTAGCCCCCAGTGGCCACAGTTTACCTACCAAGAGAGAATTTAGCACTGCTGCCTCATGTTCATTGGAAAATAAGAAACCATGCTCTCCATTCACATAGATGCAGACCCAGCTTTGATGGTCTCAATAAAAAAGAAGCTAAACCTTCTGACAACAAAATATATTTAAAGTACCCAACCTCAGAGGCAGTTTCTCAAGAAGTCTTTAGGCCGGCAGAGCTCTATGTTTGTGGAGTGTTTACCTCTTAGACCAGGATGTAAGAAAAGAACACTGACTCCAGTTAAAATCAAATTAAAGTAAGCTTATTATTTCCACTGGCTGGGCTGCCTCTCCCTCCAAAGATTGCGAGAGCAAGAGAGCAACCCCACCTTTACTACAGCCCAGGTTTGCAGCCCAGAAAGTTACACAAAAATGGGGTAACAGATAACAGAACTCTGACAAGCATCACACTAATGGGAGTTTACATTTTTTTTTTTTGCTAGCCCCAACATCAAAATTTATGAGGACCATTAGAGCCTCAGAGAGGGTCATTGTCTGGCCACAGAAGGCCAATATTTATGAGGTGTGACAAAGTTTCAGAGAGGGCTGCTATCTGGTCAGAGAGCCATGCACGGGTGAGTTTAAGGCACGGGCAGTCATTCCAAGCAGGTTCAGAATTTGCAGTAATTTACAGTAAAGCCAAAATGATTTTTTCATGGCTTTGTTGCAAGATGGCTCCCAATTTTAATAAAAGATAAGGTTGGGTCTATCATTCCCCCCTTTTCTTATGTGTCCCTTTGTAATCCTTGATAGGTTAGTGGAAAAGCACTGAGGAAATTTTAATCCCTCAGTTAACAGTCTCCAAATTTTTAGAACTCACCGAAAACCAGTCTCCCTGATATTACCTGACTTAATTAATTACTTACATTGATAGTCTATTTATTTTGGGCTCCATTGGTGTAAGTGGAGAGTCGTCTCTCATTTTGCCTTCTTCTCAGCTGAGAGAGGGTGACATGAGTGTGCATGGCGTGAGAGACATGAGTTGCCTTTTTGAAGTCAGTTGAGGAATATGAGTTGCCTTTTAGAAGTCAGTTCTTTTTGAAGTCTTGTTGAGGAAGAACAGGTTGTAAAGTCATCTGGGGATGGGTTCTTCTATGAGAGAAACAAAAAACATGAGTATTGAATAAATGTTGCAGTAGCTGGATCATGTCACTGTATGAAGTACCCTCACCAGTCTTTAATATCCCCAATTATCAGGACTGTCAACTTAATATTTAACTTTTAGTGTTATAGTTGTCCCTCCCCATAATATACTGTTTAATAATTTAATGTCATCTGATTTTGCAAAATCCTTTCACTAGTATGACCTCTGTGTCTAATAGAGAAACATTTAATTCTGTTACTCAGGGCTGGATAATCGTACTAGCAAACACCAAGCCTACCTGTAGGTTAGGAATATCTGTAGGCCTTTAACTAAAAACTTCTGCCTCTGGCAGCTCCTCTTGATAGTCTTTGTAGCCAACAGTTTTACTTATTTTGGGAGGCTAACATAAAGTGTATACCTTAAAATATTATTATTATTATTATTATTATTATTATTATTATTATTATTATTATTATTTAAAATGCCCAGGAATGGCTGTATTTTGGTTTTAACTGTCTTTGCTAAGTGTTTAAGATGAAGCAGTCAAATGACTTTTGTTTCTATCTATTGTTAGCAGTCAGCTGAGCTTTTATGGGAGTCATTCCTTGGGAAACTTGAGAGCAGCTTCTCAGTTCTGCTAGTGCAATTTGAGCTAGGTGGGTTCAGGTCTTGCTTGACCATGTGGCTTCCCTCAGAAGCATCAGGGATGTCTCCCTTTCCTGATGACTCTCCTCTTTGTAGCAAATGCACTGATTGGCTTTCTGTTCTCCAGTGGTCTCATTAATCTCCCTGATCGGGAGGTTATGTGGCCCAGAGTTGCAAAGCTCATAGAGAAGTCCCCTGTTCCCTGGATTCAGACTGACTCAAAGGGCAAGAGTCAAATATTGTTTTTTTTTTGGCCCTTTTCATTTAACTTTAATTTTGAATCCTAATCTGAAACAACCAGCAAATAAATTTTAACAGCCATATATTAAGAGTACTGCACTTTAATGTCTATAAGTTTATAATTATTTATATTTTATTAATTGGGATCTTATTATTCTGTCTGTCTTGTAGTTGATGACTTATTTTCTTAAATTAACCCATGTTGTGTTCTTAAAGCAACACTTCTGTAAAACACCAACAGGGAATCTTTAGATCACTTATAAAGAAATTAAAAAATAAAATTTTTTAACAAGAGTAAAAATACTTAGTTCATGTAATAGCTACCCTGAATTTTTTGGTGAGTTATATATTATATCACCTTTTTGAGATCCTAATAATCTTGACAGAAAAAAAAAATTGAACATAACTTTAAATGAAATAAAATCTGACCTACTGCTTTCGTAGTCATTCTCACATGTAGTAAGATGGGACACAGAGTCTTATCTCAGGTAAGCAGGGCTCCTTATAAATCTTAAATGCTTTAGTTCTCAAGCTGATCTTTTTTTTAAATATCATTTTACAAAGTTTACATAAATTGTTTGAGGTCACATGAACATTAGCTCACACCATATGATATCACATTTAAAACATGAATTAAAGTACGGCTGAAAGATTTTAACCTTTACATAGATTAGGGTCTCATTAACTTAAAAATACATTTAAATTGTTCCACAATGTAAAAAGTAACATAAAACTTTACATATATTATTGATAACAGGTAAACAAATCCCCAATATATATTTTATTTACCATACAACTTCAGAACACCTGCTTGATATAATGCTCTTTTAATGTTTCTACCTTATAGAGTTGTATAACTGGAAAATATGAGCACATTAATAGCATCACAATTGCATTGAAGTTTCTACATTAACCAAGTTTAGCTTTTAAAGAAATGGCAGTACAGTGCTCTAAAATAACAGTTCTTATTTAAACATTTGTTTAATTTTTATGGTTGCTTGCTCTAGAAAATTTAAATCTTAATAAACTTAATGTTATGGGTAAACTTATGTTTAAGAAATTTTTGTCTCTTTTACACATGACTGATTTTTACAATCTTATACAGACTTTAGTACAAACTTATACAGACCTTAGTATATCAATCAGATATCAAACAAAAGTACTCATGAATGAGTAATCCCATATCAAATTTACTTTACTTATTTATCAAAATATTAGACAAATTTTTTGAACACTGTAAACCATTTTTTTGATTGAAAGAAAAGTCCTGGAACAAAGGCATATTAGACCTTTTGTAGACATTAATAGTTTATTAGATTTTTGAACACCTAGAAAAACTTGTAAGCTTAAATTTAAAGACATTTATATTTATCTGTTTACCCAATTTAAATTGAAACATTTAAATCACGTGAATTAAAGATCTTTGGATCCACTTTTTAAAATTGTTTTTATGAGTTCTTTTTAATATGAGTGCTCCTTATATATGTTAATTTGTGTATCATATATATGATATATGGATATATATATATATATATATATATATATATATATATATATATATATAGATAGACATACAACACATAACAAATTGTGCACACATAATAAAAGTGAAGGCCTTGTAGCTTTTCACAGGTGAAATCTCCATTGCAATGATTTAAAAATTCAACAGTTGGTCAAAGATATTACTGATCAGAAAAACATTAACCTAGGTCTGTAGGAGCAAAATCATGAGCTCAAAAAATAAATAAAGAACCTAAGGAAAAAATTATGAGTCCTAGAAAAATGACTGGCCAGTAATTAGTAAATACCATACAATTTACCTTTTTTTTCCCTTAGGCCTCAAATAAGTCTCCTACTAAGCTTACAGGCTTCTTTCATTTGCATTTCAAAATAAGTCCTGGCTGAGGTCTGGAAGAAGAAGGAAAAAAAGGCTATTCTGAGCAGAAACCTTAGGCCTAAGGTATTTTAACCATAATTTTCATGTTAGGATGTTGAAAATTATGATACTAGTTTAAGATACAATTCACAAAATTTTATATCTTTACAAGTTGTTTTGTCAACAGATATCATACTATGATTTAGTATCCTTGTCCAAATTAATGCACTGGTACACACAGTGACATTTTCCCAGGCTACCTAATTTAAAATTGGTGAAAAAAAGACTGAATGATTGGGAAGTTACTTGCCAACTTGGAAGTAGAGTTCTTTAGTTTTCCATCCTAAGTATTTAAGTTCTCTGGCATGAATTATCTGAAACCATGAACTAAACAAATACCTAAACCCGACTTTTAACTGCAAGATTGTGGAATGCTTCAAAAACCCATTCAGATACCAGATTGGTACAATGAAACATCATGATTTAGACACACATTCAGCTAAGATCATTTCCAAGAAACAATTTATAATATTAACACATTATTGCACATGTCTTAAAGGGCTAGAAAAAAGGCACAAGACAGACAAAAATGAACTCCAGACAATGGCTGACAGACAGAACCCTTTAAAACAGAGCAAATAAGAGAAAAATCTCCTTCTCCAGTGGCACCACAGATGTCCCCACAAGGGGACCAAATGTTTTCACAGAGGAGCAACCTGAAATATAAAATAAAGTGTCTCCATGGCGACTTTACTGTATTTAGTGTCCCCTTTTTGTTTTTCTCTTTTTTTAAGAAGACAGAGGTGGCATTATCCTTGCAGTGCAGGGAACGAAGGAGGGAATTCCCTGAAGCAACAGGGCTTCGGCAGATGCTGGGAGATACTCAGTTCTTCATTCCCCAGCAGGCATTACCATCTGCACTGGGTGTGCTCCAGGCAGCCAGCTAGGGCCTTCTCTCATTCTGCTTAACAAATGGTGGTAAAGTTCATCACAGTTCCTTAAAACACAGTCCAAAGAGGTGTCAGGCTTACTTGCTTTGTTACCCATTTTCACGTTCAATATCCTTAAGATTTTATCACAGAAATCACAAAACAAAATGCACAAAAACAAACAAACAAAAAACATATAGAACACAGAACAAAACACACACACACACACACACACAAAAAAAAAAAAAAAAAAAAAACAGAATCCCGGTGCCAAAACAGAAAAACAGATGAGCAATTCAACGTCTTGCTAAAGCTCTGGGGTAGGAGCGCATGCGTGTCCCTCGGCACCTCTCTAACCTTCCAGAGGAATTCCCTACAGAACGGAACAGAGGACAGAACGATTCTCATTACTATCCTGGACAGGAGTGAATGTGAGCCTCCCCAGGCCACCTCTCTGTCATTAGAAGAGATCTCCCTTAACCAGATATAAGATGTTATCAAGGTGCCATTTACCTATGGAGGCCTCCTCCACCAGGTACTTGCTAATAGTTTCAGTGCGGTGGTTCACTGCAGTGCTCCCCAGACCGACGGCTCACTCCAAGGCCTTGGAACATCTCAAGTTGTGCACCCCCTAGAGTGGCTCCCCAGCCCGTAGCTCTGGAGGGAAGGCCAGCTTCAGAATTTTCAGCAGTCTGGTCTTGTGATCTGGTCGGGCAGGGTCATCTCACTGGGGAACTCCAAAATGTTGGAATAGGATGCAAGAAAAGACCAGTGACTCCAATTAAAATCAAATTAAGGCAGGCTTATTATTAAAACTGGCCAGGCTGCCTCTCCCTCCAAAAATGGCGGGAACAAGACAGCAACACCACCTTTCCTACAGCCCAGCTATATAGCCCAGAAAGTTACACAAAAAGGGGGTTACAGATAACAGAACTTTGAAAGCATCACACTGATGGTAGTTTACATTTTTTTTTGCTGGCCCCAACATCAGAAATTATGAGGACCATTAGAGACTCAGAGAGGGTCGTTGTCTGGCCTGGGAAAGCCAATATTTATTAGGTGTCACTAATGTTTCAGAGAGCACTGTTATCTGGTCAGAGAGCCAGGTATGGATGAGTTCAAGGCACGGACAGGCATTCCAAGCAGGTTCAGAATTTGCAGTAATTTATAGTAAAGGCCAAATTATCTTTTCATGGCTTTCTGGCAAGATGGCTCCCAATTCTAATAAAAGATCAGGTTGGGTCTATCAAGCCTGTCCTATACTTTTGGAAACTCCTCTACAACCTGCAAGGTTGTGAACTCCTGACCATTTTACATTCCAGATATGTATTCACAGATTTTCTAACTCATGTCCTCCAACTGTGTCTTACTTGGGGTGAAGGTAATATCAAGGCATTGTTCTGGATGAGAGTGGGAAGATTTTTGTGTAGCACATATTTGCATACACATTTAAGAGATCACTCCTCCTAAACACTGATTTGGAACAGAAAATTCAATCTATGGGGGAGCTTCCTAGCTGAACAACATTATACATAAATTCAAGTTCATTAAATAAATAGTTTTGGATCAGTGGATGATATATATTTCAAGATGGATTTAAATTGGCATATATATTGCTACATTTTAATGTCCATGTGACTTTTGTGTTTATAATGTTTTGTGATTTATGTGGATTTATAATCAAATTTTTACAAGATTATTCTCAGAAATATTCATCCAACTTAAATACATACTTTTTTCCTAGTACTGAAAAGTAACTTCAGTGAATGGTGCATAAAAATCCTAATATTTCTACAGTAACTGACCCAGATTAACATCAATGCAATTAGATTCCTATGGGACATGATGTGTATTTTGATGTTCATTTTTATTCAACATTGGTACATTACTATTTCTGCAGTTTATGCACATTATATATAGTATGATATATAATGTTCAATCACTTCCTTCTTGAGAACACATGTATTCTTACAGGTTTCTTGACTATTCTTTTCATGAGACTTCTTTCCAAACACATTATTTTTGATTTCCATAATCACTTTTGAAACAAAACTCACACACCTTTCAGGATAAACCACAACCATAATATTACCATTAGATGTATAACTGGTTGCAGTGAATGATTGTATATCAATATGAGATTTCTTTTATATTTTCAGATATCAATTCAATCCATTATTTAAAGTAGAGCAAGTTATATTATTTACACACAGTATGGTTTATTCATGCATTATCTGCATATTCATAGACACAGGGTACACCTATTTGTACCCTCAATAGTAATTTATACATCTACAAAATATTGCTACAGAAATGGTGGAAGAAATACTCAAGTCACCTGATCTACATATACATTTTATCACAATAATATTCTGGACACAAAATGCAAAGGTCACACTTATGATTTTACCAAAGCCTAAATAAAAAGTGAGCATGGATTAATAAAAACATCCATGTCCTGGTTACCTAATGCTCTCAAAAGTCAATCCAATTTGTGACAACATATTAGTTTCTGCCTAAGGTTATATATTCAGACTCAAACCGTTGAAAATGTCTAAACAAATTACACACTTCATACTTTTACTGACTTCCTAATGTCTCTATTTATATCTGCTTTCCTACATATTTTCCCCAATTCGTCATTGTGACTGACTCTTCACATGTGCTGACATTTACATTCACTCTCTACCCGAAACCTTATTTGTAAAGAACTTTTGGTACAAATCCTATACTCATTCTTCTTTCTAAACCTACTGACTATCTTGCTAATCCTACAGACTATCCCTTTTTTATTGGATATTCTGTATGTTATTCAATCATCTAGTGTATACGATCCTATTTCTTTGTATATCAATTTATCTGAGACATCTGTGAAGAATATAATTCAAAGCAAAGTATGCTACTCAAGGGCCCAAAGTCCTACTTGGCTTCAAGTCTTCCCTAGATTTCTGTTTCCATACTTATATTTCACCTATATATTCTTGTAAATATCTCAGGTTCCCAATACCGTTATTCATCCAGCAGAATGATTCCTAACGCAAATAGAACATGATATTAACATTAACCATACACTATTCCCTCAATCTAACTTTACAGCAGTGCAGGGATAGAGTTGGTCTTACAATCCAGGAATATAGGGCATCTTCCACCTGCTGAGAATCTCAAAGATCCATGCAGAAATTATCCCTGAAGAAGATATAGAATGCTATGAAGGACCTGAGAGAGCAAAAGTCATTTTCCATGGCAAACAACCTGGTCAGGATGAAGAGATGTGTCTGAATAAGCCTCTCACATTTTAATGTAGACAAAATGGACCAAAACAACCCTGTGTGGAGATCTCTCCCCGAGTACCTATTGTTGATATACCATTCTAACTTGTGAAAATGTCACAGGAAGTAGGGGCAGCCTCCATCTCATGGGACCTTAGGAAGAAACTGTTAGGACAAAGTGTTTTCCAAGGCTGTGAGCTCATTCAGTTCATGAAGGAAGTGACCTACCTCACTTCTTTGTGATGGAACTCTCTGAACTTGGGATCCCAGAAACCAGGCACCCAGGGTCAGGCCCAGTAACAGTCACAGAGATCTCACTTTTTTGGATTTATCATGGAAAGAGTCAGTCTTTCTTGGTACTTACAGATGTGAAGATGGTCAAATGCCAGAAAAAATCTGAAGAGGTGTCTTCCCTGAGAATGCAGGTAGTGGCAGCTCAAAGCTGGCTCCTGACAACTTCACAGAGTGGGCCAAGGAGTCCAGATTTGAGAACAGACAGGCCATTTCGGGTGAACAAAGAATGGCTCACCAGGCAGAGGACACTCTGGTTAGTAACAGACCTTCTTGGGGGAAGGAGGTGCATTTGTGGGAATGAGTGTGGGTTTGTGGTTTTGTCTCATGTTCTGAGAATAGGTAGGAAAGTTGGTTTGTTTGGTTTGGAGTGGACTGTTTCTATTAAGTCATTTGACAAGGCAAGTGTTTCTATGTCTGTGTATCCCACTGTGTCCGTGGGTGTAGACATTACAAAAGAAAATGCATCAATGGATGTGTCCTGTCTAGGAGAAAGCTTCCCAACATTCACGCTGCCCAATTTATAAAAGGACAGAGGGTTGCCTTATTTGTGGGCAAGACCTGAAATCTTCCTAAGTTCCTGTTTTCTTCCTGAATTCTGGCCACTCTCCAGAATAGGCTCATGATTTTGTGACCAAGATAGGTACCACCTCCAAGCTCTGTGACTTGGCCATGTACTGGATAGCTGAAGGGAATGGCGAGAATCTCAGAAAACTCAGATATCAATGTTACCAGGAAAGTCTCAGTGGAGAAACCCTGCTTTGGGACTTTTGCTTATCTATTGTTCTATAGCACTGAATGTCAGGAAGGTCTTTGCCTAAGGCCACCCCGTTGTGAAGCATGAATAAAACAGTTCTCTAATGTAAATGAATGGGCATCACCTGTCCCTCTTTGAGTAATTGATTTCGAAAGGGATGTGTCTGAATCAGCCTGTTGGCCCTGTGTGAGGCTGTGGCTTAGATTCTCAGCACCTGATGCATCTAAAGAAAGATGCCATGTGTGCATCCAAAACCAAAATGGCCAAAAGAGTACTCATTATGGATGAAGTCTCTCGCCTTCCTCTGTAAGTTTCCTGACCTCCATAAGGTGAGAATAGGAATCCTTTGGGTCAAATGAGTTTTTCAAAGCCCTTCAGAGTCTAGCCCATTGGTGCTTGGGTTTTCTCATGACCCCAATCCACATGAAGAATCTAAACCCCACAGTCAGTAGGCCTCAAATTGGAGAAGTGGAACAGTAATAATGGTAGGCCTATTTGATCACTCCTGGTTCAGAGGAAGGGTTTCCAGGCCACCCTGACTTTAGGCAAATGACGGGCAAGTGAGCTTATTTTGGACACTGTCTTGTCCAGCGCCCCTCATAGAAACCTCCAGCTAGAGGTTATGATGAGTGTCTATGTGGAAAAGATGAGGGCCATATGGGTGTGTTTTCGTTTAAATTTTGGTCATTTGTGTGGCGATTGGAAGAAATCACTGGGTCCACCTGGGCTTGAACTCTAGTGTGAATCCCTATAGAGACTGAATTCTGGAACTGACCTCAGAGAAGTATTGCCATGAGCTTTGTTGGGATTTTAGGAGCCCACGCATGAGAGTAGCCCTTATAAACTTAGATCAAGGCCACAGAGCACTGGGAATCTCAGCCAAGATAATCCATGATTTTCTTCTTAAAGTCTTGGCAGCCATAGCTGAGAGTCAAAAGACACATGTACCTCACATTGTAGACTTCAATTGGACTGGCTTCATGTGACCTTTTGACAACTCTTTGGGAAGCCTTGCCTATGAGAGTTCTCCAGAGTTTCATTGAAATGAGCTTCCTCAACATTTAATGGTTTTTGAAAACCACAGTTCCTCCAACTTCATCCTCAAAAAAAATGGCTAGATAAACACCATGAAATTTTTGGAATTCCCATGACCAGGTGGCACTGGAGAATCTTTGGATGTCCTATTGCTGATCATGAGTGTATCAGACAGTGCCTTGACTGACTAGGTTTCATGAAAATTGTGTAGAACAGAGATGCCAGTAAGTTGGAGCCTGCAAATTAGTGGGCCTAGAGCAGTGGTGTGAAGGTGTGTGATAAAACGTGTGGTGGGGCCATGTGGATCTGCCACTGGCTTTCAAATGGCTTGTGAATGACATGGTACAGCCAGCAGAACCTTCCATGTAAAGGCATCTTTTTGTATAGGGAGATTTCAAGGCAATGTTCAGAATCAGGTTGCTATGGACAAAGGGGCAACCCATGTGGGATAGAATCCTGGTTGGTGCATTCACATGCAGACCGTGAACTCCACACGTGACAGAACTCCCTCCAGCACTGTGTCCCAGTTGATCTCCTTGTATTTCATGAAGAAAATACCAAAGTCCCAGTGCAGCAGCAAGAACCACCACGAAAAGTGGAGGAGGACCAAATGGCTTCACAGTTCACACGGTGAGTCACTTAGCTCCCAGTGGCCATAGTTTAACTACAAAGAGAGTATTCGCACTGCTGCCTCATGTTCATTGGAAAATTAGAAACAATGTCCTCCAGGTCACATAGATGCAGACCCAGCTTTGATGGTCTCACTAGAAAGTAAGCTAAAGCTACTGACAACAACATATATTTCAAGTGCCCAACCTCAGAGGCAGTTTATCAAGAAGTCTTTAGGCCAGCAGAACTCCATGTTTGTGGAGTGTTTACCATGTGCCTTACTTTTGGAAACTGCTCTACCACTTCCAAGTTTGTGAAATCCTGAGTATATTCCATTCCACATATGCATTCACAGATTTTCTAACTCTTCTCCTCTAATTGTGTCTTACTTGGGGCGAAGTTAATGTCAAGGCATTGTTGTGGATGAGAGTGGGAAGATTTTTGTGTAGCACATATATGCATACACATTGGATTCATTTTCCAATTTTCCATTCGAAATACTTAATCCCTGACACTAACTCATAAACTACTAGACTCTGACTGCTAATCCTAATATGATGGAGAAAACTAACCCAAACAGAATAGAAATACAAGCAGTTCAAAGGAGGCATGGTGTATATTTGGACTTGCCATTTGCATTATGAAGGGTAGGTGTTATATATCTAGTTAATTTTTAATTGAAATAGTTCTCCTTGTGTTTTTAAAGTTAATAAATATATAAATTCCTGTCTCCCTTTGCCTGTAGCCTATTCAGAACATGTATTTTTATATGCACATATAGAATCCTACCTGGTATCACATGTACATTCTTGTGAGGTGGCTGACTTGGCAGATACAAATTATGAGAAGAGATCACTCCTCCTAAACCCTGTTGGATCTTAAAATTCAACCTATGGGTGAGCTTCCTAGTTGAACAACGTTAAACATAAATCCATGTTCAGTAAAAGAAAAATTTTTGCATCTGTGGATGATATATATTTCATGATAAATTTCGATTGGCATATATATTGGTAATTTAATGTCTCTGCATGTGTGTTTTTTGTATATATATATATATATATATATATATATATATATATATATATATACTCTCCAGATTTTTCAAAATATGAAATATATGTGTCTTATATACACTCCCTAAATTCATTCATGTTCATGTGTATGGATTTATAATCAAGTATTCGCAAGATTATTCTCAGAAATATTCATCCACCTGAAATACATATTTGTTACCAGTACTGAAAACTAACTTTAGTTAACCTTGCATACAAATACTAAATTTGTACAGTAACTGACCCAGTTTAACATCAATGCAAGTAGATTACTATGGGACATGATGTGTATTTTGACATTCATTTTTATTCAACACTGCTACATTACTAATTCTTCAATTTATGCAATAAATATATTTCATCCACAAGTTAGCAAACTTATAGGCATTTGTTTCACTTTCAATAACTTCCTGCTTCAGAACACATGGATTCCTCCAGGTTTCTTGTCTGGTCTTTTCATGAGACTTCTTTCCAAACACATTATTTTCAACTTCCATAATCAATTTTGAAGCAAAACTCACACACTCTTCATGATAAATCATAATCCTAATATAACGTTTAGATGTTTAACTGGTTGGAATGAATGTATGTATATCAATATAAGATTTTCTGTATATTTTCAGATATCAATTGAATCCATTATTAAATTTGGAATCCATTATATTATTTATTCACAGTATTTTCTATTCATGCATTATCTCTATATTCATATCACAGGGTACACCTATTTGTACCCCCAATAATAATTTGTACATTTCGACACAGAAGCAATGGTCACACTTATTATTTTACCAATGTAAATGTCAGGCGAGCATCGGAGGAAGAGACTACCAGGGACTGTCTAATGCAACAGCCAAAAGTTTATGGGGGTCCAACATGCTGGGGCTCAGAGCTCCCTTGAATAGAGCAGAGAGCCCTGAGAACAGCTTAAGCAGAGCTTATATACTTTCCTTGGAGAGGGCAGGGAGGGAAGATTATTGATGGGTCAGCGCGAGTGGGCAGTTTGCGTGCAAATGGGTGAGGGAGTACATTCTGCAGTTTTGCAGTTGGTACAGAACATTCAGGGAACAAGATTAGCGAACAGTTCTCAAGATATCAACAGTGTTTTGTTAAGCATACCGTAAAATTGGAAGTGACAATTACCTATTTTATTTACCTTTCATTCCCCACTTTCTTTTGGTTACATTAAATCATAATAGTGATCATTGAGGATGTCACATTTTATGTCTGCTAGTGTGGTATATTGATTTCTGATTACCATAAGTTTAACTTGTCCAATTTGAGCTTGGAGAAAGGAAACTACACGGTTGAGCAAACAGGGTCCTACAGTTAGCAATAATGTGAGGATTATTAATGGACCGGCCAGGGCTGATAAAAGCATAGTTACCCAGGGGGACCCTGTGAACCAAGACTCAAACCACCCTTTTTGGGCCTCTCTCTCTTGTTGATGCTCTTCAATGCGTCTTCTTAATTTAATCATAGATTCTTTTACAACTCCAGTATGGTAGGCATAATAACAACATTCTTCCCTCAATGCAGGACAAAGGCCCCTTCTCTCATGAAGAGGAGGTCGAACCCTCGCCTGTTCTGTAAAACAACTTCAGAGAGAGAGGTTAAAGATTCTTGTAAAGCTGTGATGGTGGTTTTTTAATATCTTTAAGTTTTGGTCTATTGCTGCTTCTAATTGGGTCATTTGTTGTGTCCCATGGATTAGGGCAGTGGTTCCTGTGCCCTTCTCTGCAGCAACTACTATTCCTCATAGGATGGCTAAAGTGAAGGATACAGGTTGCCAGCGGAACCGGGTTGTATGCCCCCCTATTTGAAATTTAAATGATCCTGCCTCATGATAGAGCACTCGGGGAAACATCTGCACCATTACATAATTAATCACATCTGTTGATAATTTTATGAATAAACAATGTTTAAGTATATAGAATTATACTGTTGTAGGTATGGACAAGGCAAGGCACCTAAGATAGCACCAAAGACAGGGAAACAGTCCTATTTGGTTGCAACCGGATATAGAGGGCATTGCTTCTGTTGTAATCAATTAATCCCCTGAATCCCAAGTTTAGGTAGTTTCAGAATTTTGTACCCAACATGTAAGGGAAAAGACTCAGAAATTCACAGTCTGCAGAAGTTCACAAAAAGCAGTTTTTGGTTCTGTTTTTATTTTCCTCTTCTCTGGGAAAGATAACTTATTAAGGACTCCTGGGAGGGGGAGAGCTTTTTTCTTCTCTTTTATTTTCTCCCTGCCAGCTGTTACCATGGAGCCCAGTTGGTAACTTCTTTATCTTGGAAATGTAGCCATCTCTGGAAGCCTCAGCTCATGGCCAGAGGCCTTGTTCACATATTTTGTGAAAAACTAGTAAGGGGGTGTCTAGCTTAGAAGGGCTGATTTTTCCAGCCAGTGGCCAAGTATAACAGAGCAACACGAAAAGAGGAAGTTTATCTACACTGAACTCTTTTATAGGGACTTTGTTGCTGAAAGTCCTAAAGTCAGCCACGATGAAGACTTCTGGAGAAGGCCATTTAAGATTTTTCTGTGGGCCTGGTACAGAGGGGAAGACGGGGAAGGCGGGGGGTGAGAGCAGTTCTGTGGTTCTGAGAATGAGGAAAAAGAGATATAAACGAATAATGGGAAAAGGGTTTGGGATTTTCCTGGCAACAAAACTTGAGCAGTAGAACAGGTAGAGCAGATGGGAAGACGGGAATGAGTATCTAAAAAGCCTGTGAGGGACTTTAAATTCTTAGTAACCTGTTTTTAGTGATGACAAAGCAACATTAAAGGCCATTTTCATTACATCTTGGATAGGCGTCTGAGGGCACTCCTCAGCTGGTTTGAGCTTTGGGTTAGCTGGTAAGAGGACCTGGTGGGACCCGGTGTGGGCACTGACAGGAGAAGAGAGGAGTGAGTGGGTGGAAGGGTACCTCAGTACCTGCTGCCTCAGCATGGGGGCAATGGTCTGAGAACCAGCGGAGGTTTGGGGTTTTGATCTAGTAATTGGAGGGGAGAAATCAGGTTGTTGATGTGAGAGTGACAGCAGAGAATCTGGAGCAGAAGGATCTATTGGAGAAACATATTTCGTGATGTGAGCAAAGGAGGGAAAAGGCCTACACATAGGGGAATTTTCTTCAATCCTTTTGAGCACTTGCCGAAGTTGAAATAGTCACACAGAATTTGAGGATCTAGAGACCCCTCTGGGGGCCATCGGTTTTGGTTGTCTAATTGGTAATATGGCCAATGCTGTGAACTGAATTTGATGAGGAGTTTGGGTTCCACCAGGCAGCCCCTGTATGCTCACATCCCCATGACTTACGGAAGAAGACAGCTTTTCCCCCACACAGCCGTGGTTGTTTGTGGCTTTGATAGTCCACCGGGCAAACATAGTAATCTAGGCTAGCCAACCTGCATCAGGCTTGCGTGTCCCTACATCCATAATGTTTGTTTCCATTATCTATGGTACGGGAGAAATTTAATGGAATTTTAGTGGGATCCTCTTCATCAGAGATATCCTAATTGGAAAGACGTATACCCAGCTGACAAATATCTGGGTGGAGAGTTGGCCACCAGGTCCCTAAGGGGGCTGTATGTGAGACAGACCATACTTCTTGTCTAATAGGATTTGTGATCAGCCATCGCTGCTGAATGGGCTGATGATGGTTAGGAATAGTGGTGGCCAAGGGGAGAGTCTATAGCCTTATCCACATGGCAAATATGCAATTTGAAAGGGTTACCAGTCTTTTCCACTTTCAAGCCAGAGTCTGGACAGGGCACAGGCATGAGATGAGAATTAGGATCCAGGAAGTGATTCCGTCTACCTTTACCACTGTAGGTTTTATAAGTAGCACCTGGTATGGTCCTGTCCAGCGGGGTTCCAGGGATGACACCTGATGTCATCTTATGTAGATGAAGTCTCTTTTTTGATATCGATGTGGAGTCTCCTCTTCACCAGGTTGGTAGGCAGTGGCCAGCTGTTTTGACAGGTATCCCTGAGTTCTTTCAATAGCTTTAAGTTTGTCAAGCAAGGGGGTGTGGAAGGGATCGGTAGGTCTTAGAGTTGTGGTTAGGTCCTTACTGGAGGAGGGGCCCCATAGAGAATTTCCCCATAGAGAATTTCATAGGAGGTGAGGTTACACAAAGAAACAGAGGGAGTATTTATTGCATGAAACAGTGCATAAGGCAGGAGCATAGTCCAATCTTTGATGCCCTCTCTAAGCTTAATTTCGTTAAGGTCTCTTTAATGGTTCTATTAATTTTTTTAACCTGTCCTGAGCTCTGGGGTCTATAAGCACAATGTAACTTCCAATTTATCCCCAGGATCCTGGCTAACCCCTTTCTTACCTGGGCCATGAACGCCGGTCCATTATCGGACCCTATTACCTTAGGTAGGCCGTATCATAGAAAAATATCTTTCAGGATTTTCTACCACCATTTGTGCCTTTTTTTTTTGTGGGGAAGGCTTCAATCCATCCTGAAAATATATCTACAAACACTAGGAGATATTGAAGTCCATACCTTGCTGGCGAAATTTCAGTAAAGTCCACTTCCCAGAATTTCCTGGTCTGGTTGCTCATAGGTGCTTTCCTGCAGGAAGCTTGGAAGGGTAATTGTCCTATTGACAGAACGGACAGGGTTTTGTTACCCGTTCAGTTATGTCCTTTCGCTGTGAGTCGGTTAGTGGAAAACTCTGTTCTTGATCCTTCAGGAATGCCTGCAGTTTCTTTGGACCAAGGTGTGTGAATTGATGTACATTTTTAACGTAGTGTAGGGCTTTCTGAAATTGCAGGCTTGGCTCAGTGAAGTTGAGGAGTTCAGTGCCAGTGTCGTAAGATGTTATCAAAAGCTTGCTGGTGCTCAGGGTTCCATTGGAATTGGGCATCTCCCTTTAACAGCGGGTATAAAGGAGAAGTTAAGGACGCAAACACAGGAATCCATAACCTGCAAAACCCAGTAGTCCCAAGAAACTCTTTGTGTTGTCTGCTGCTGGGGCGGGGGGTATCTGCACAACCGTTTGTTTTCTGGGCTCAGTGAGCCAACGTTTACCACCTCTAAGGGAATAGCCCAGGAAGACTACTTCTTGCTGGCAAATTTGGGGTTTTTTGGAAGAAGCTCTATACCCGAGTTGAGCAAGCTTACATAATAGTGCTTGGTTCCCAGACTCACAGTTTTCCTTGGTGTTGGCTGCAGTAGCAGGTCATCCACGTATTGAAGCTGGGTGACTTCGGGGTGCATAGTTCTGAAGTTGTTGACATCTCTGTGGAGGGCTTCATCAAAGAGAGTGGGGGAGTTTTTGAACCCCTGTGAGAGTCTAGTCCATGTTAGTTTACCATACGTTCCGGTTTCTGGGTCTACCCACTCAAAAGCAAACAGAAACTGACTGTCTTTATGCAGAGGCATGCAAAAGATAGCATCTTTATGTCCATACCATTTCTACTCAGGGTTCAGAGTGATAAGCAGATTGTACAAATTATTTACCGTGGGGTGAATGTCCTGCACTCTGTTGTTGATCTCTCTTAGGTCTTGAACGGGGATAGTCCCCAGTTCCTGGATTTTTTACTGGTAGCAGGGGAGTGTTCCAGGCCGATTGACAGGGCCTTAGGACCCTAAAGCCAGATATTTCTGAATATGGGGCCTTAACCCATCTTTAGCATTTTTGCTCAGAGGATGTTGTTTGACATTGATTGGGGAGGCTGAGGTTTTTAACTCCACTGTTCTTGGAGGTTGTTTCATGGCTAGGCCTAACCCAACAATTTTTGCCCAGGCATCTGGGTAATCTGTTATCCATTTCTGGGGTAGCTTGCCTGTTTGATCATTCTTGGGGTGTGTGAAAAGTGGATGTTCATCTTCGACTGACATTTATAAAGCCATGACTATAGGAGTTTTTAATGAAGGATTTAGAAATTTCATTTTGGGGCCTTCGGGGTTAAAAGTTGTTTTGGCCCGGAGCTTACTGAGCAGATCTCTGCCCATCAATGGGGCCAGGCATTCTGGGATTACTAGGAAGGAATGTTGGATTTTTCCTTTCCCCATGTCCATGGTCCTCTTAGTTGTCTAAGTCTGATATTTACTGCTGTTAGCCCTTTGAACTAGAGACCTTTTATTTGATAGAGGGCCCAGTGGGGCCTTAAGGGCTGAGTATACTGCTGCTGTATCCACTTCAAAGTTTATGGGGTCCCCTTCACTTCAAAAGTTACCCTGAGCTCGGGGAAGGGATCTGAGCCCCGACATTCTCAGTCAACCTCCAGAGTCAGAAAGGCTGTCTGGCGTGGCTGTCTCTTTCTAGGGCACTTTTTGGCTCAGTGTCCTTTATCTTTACAGTAGGCACATTGATCTGAGGCCAAGGGTGGCCTCTGGTGGGGACCCAGGTATCGCTTCTTGTCTCCCTGTTTCTTAATTTCTGGCCTATTTATTGTTGTGACCAGGACCTTAGTTAATACCTTCATCTGTCTTTTTCATCTGTCATCCTCCCTTTGCTCCCTTTCGTTCTCTCTGTTTCTCTCTTATAGGATACTTTCTCGGCTACCCTGAGTAAATCTCTCAAAGTCATATCTTGTAATCCATCTAAGTATTGTAACTTTCTTTTAATATCCAGATCAGCTTGCCCAATGAAGGCCATCATGACATATGTCTTTTGATCCTCTGCCTGAAGATCGAAAGGAGTATATCTCCTATATGCCTCCATAATTCTCTCTAGAAACATAGAGGGATATTCATCAGGCCCTTGAATAATCGCTCTTACCTTGGCCAAATTATTTGGTTGGCTACCGGCCAGTTGGAAACCCACTATTAGGGCATGGCAATAAGTGGACAGATGCTCCCTACCTTCAAAGGTGTCGGGGTCCCAGTTGGGTCAGTTCAAGGGTAAGCCGGCTTTGATTATGTTGGGAAGTTGTGTTGGTCACCCATCTGGTGCGAGGATATTTTTTTCTAGCTTCCAGAAAGTTTCTCTCTCGTTCCTCTGTCATGAAGAGAATCCCTAGGATTTGTTGGCAGTCATCCCAAGTAGGCAGGTGTGAAAACGCCAGGGAGTTCTTTGAGTTCTTTTAGCCGGGCCAGCTTCCTCCAGGGAAGGAGGGGCTGTGTGTGTGACAAGGGGGAGTCATCTGGTGGGCGCTGGGCCGGCCTAGCTTTCTCCAATGGTGGAGAGGCTGAGTCAGCAGCAAAGGAATCACTTCGAGGTTGTTGGGGGTTGGTGGACGACGGCAGCGGATAAGAAGGGTAGGAGAGTCCAGTAGAGTCTTGAGACTCAGGGAGAACAGAGGTTGGAGGAGGAAGACCAGAGGGTTTGTGAGATAGAATCATGGTGGAAGGAGTAGGAGTGGGCGCAGAGACAAAGAAAGGCTTCACCCATGTAGGAGGAGATTTGCAGAGGTCCTGCAAAGTTAAGATATATGGCTGTTGATCTGGATGTCTATGTGGCCCCGGTTGAAAGACAAAATCTCTGACGTTTCAAATTAGTGGGAAGTAGATGTTTCTAGGGGCTATCCAACTCCAAAGGTGGGTCATTCTGAGGCACAGAGGGTCTGCCAGGTCCAGCAATTTACTGAAAAAGAAAGATTCTGAGCCTTGCGCAGACTTTGGTCCAGTGATCAAAGGTCAGGAAGAGAGGTGTTGAAGTGCTCTGTCCCAAAATGAGACATACACAAACAGTGAAAGAAATCACACACTACACTGACAAGACAAGACAATAAAGACAGGCAATGGACGTCCAATACTGAGGCCAGGACTGAGTAGCCGGCAAAACCTGATGGGCTGGCAATACTGAATCCGAAGCAAAATATCACTGAGTCAAGGAGACTATTGTTCCTCGATTTCCTGAGTCCTCTGGGGCATCCCCCAGGGACGTGGCCTGTGGCTCTGTGACACGTATGTCAGCCTCTGTCAGAGAGAGCTCACGCTCATCATCAATAGCCATTTTCCCAAGCCCTAACCTGAAACCTAAAACCAAAAAGAGTTCCCTTACTTACCCTGAAAGGAGCCCCTTGGGGATCTTTCATCCGCCGCTGCCGGATCTTGCTCGTGCCTCCAGATGTAAAGGTCGGGCAAGCATCAGAGGAAGAGACCACCAGAGGAATGTCTCATGCAACAGTAAATGGTTTATTATGGGTCCAGCATTCTGGGGCTCAGAGCTCACTTGAATAGAGCAGAGAGCAATGAGAACAGCTTAAGCAGAGCTTATATGCTTTCCTTGGAGAGGGCAGGGAGGGAAGTTTATTGATGGGTCAGGGCAAGTGGGTGGTTTGCGTGCAAACGGGTGAGGGTATACATTTGCAGTTTGGCAGTTGGGGACAGCACATTCTGGAAACAAGATTAGCAAACAGTTCTCAAGACTTCAACAGTGTTTTGTTAAGCATACAGAAAAACAGTAAGTAACAAGTACCTATTTTATTAACCTTTCACCAAAGCCTAAATGGAAAGTGAGCATGGATTACTAAACACATCCATATCCAGGTTGCCTAATGCTCTCAAATCAATCCTATTGGTGACTACATATTTGTTTCTTCTTAAGATAATATATTCAACCTCAACCCTGTTGAAAATGACTAATCCTATCATTCACTTTATATTTTCCTGATTTCCTAATGTCTCTATTGATATCTGCTTTCCTACATATTTTCCCCAGTTCATCATTGTGACTGACTCTTCACATGTGCTGACATTTACATTCACTCTTTATCCGAAACCCTATTGCTAAAGAACTTTTGGTGCAAATCCTATACTCACTCTTTTTTCTAACATACTGACTATCTTCCTAATCCTAAAGACTATCCCTTTTTGACTGGATGATCTCTTCGACAAGCAATCATCCAAGGTACAAGGTCCTATGCCATTGTATATTGATTTATCTGAGACATCTGTGCAGAACATAATTCAAAGCTAAGTATCCCAATCAACAGCCCAATGCCCTTCCTGGATTCAAATCTTATCTAGATTTCTGTTTTCAAACTTATATTTCACCAATATATTCTTGTAAATATCGCAAGTTCCCAATACCATTATTCATTAAGCAGAATGATTCCTAACTCAAATGAAACATGTTATTAAGCCTAACCATACATTGTTCCCTCAAACTAACTTTACAGAAGAGCCGAGACAGAGTTTATCTTACAATACAGTAATGTAGGGGATCTTCCACCTGCTGAGAACATCAAAGGACCATGCAGAAATTATACCCTGAAGAAGTTCCAGGCAGCTATGAAGGACCTAAGAGGGGAAAAGTCATATTCCATGGCAAACAACAGGGTCAGTATGAAGGGATGTGTCTGAATCAGCCTCTCCTTTCTTAATGTAGAGAACTGATGAAACCATGCCTGTGTGGAGAGCTGTTTACAGGTGCCTATGGTTGATATACCATTCTAACATGTGAAAGTGTCAAAGGAAGTAGGGGCAGCCTCCATTTCATGGGACCTTTCGAAGCAACTGTTAGGACAAAGTGGTGGCCAAGGTAGTGACCTCATTCAGTTCCCAAAGAAAGTGACCTCACCTCTCTTCCTTGGTGATCAAAAAATCTGAAATTGTGATACAGGAAGCCAGGCACCCAGAGCCAGTCCCAGTCCCAGTCCCAGTGGTCTCACTTGTTTGGATTTACCAAGGACAGAGTCAGTCTTCCTTGGTACCGACTGATATGAGGATTGTCAAATGGCAGAAGAGCTCTGAAGAGGGGCCTTTCCTGAGAAAGCAGGTATTGGTTCACCGCTGGCTCCTGACAACTTCACAGTGTTGGCCAAGGAGACCAGATCTGAGAAAGGACAGGCCATTTCAGGGGAACATAGTATGGCCCACCAGTTAGAGGACACTCCAGATAGTCAGAGACCTACTTGGGTTAAGGAGGTGCCTTTGTGGGTGTTCAGTGAGTTTGTGCTTTTCTCTCATGTTCTGAGAATAGGTAGGAAAGGCAGTTTTTTTGGGTTGGAGTGGACTGTTTCTAGTAAGTCGTTTGACAAGGCTAGTGTTTCTAAGTCTGAGTATCCCACTGTGTCCGTGGTTGTAGACATTAGAAAAGAGAAGGCATCAAAGGATGTGTCCTGTCTAGTAGAAAACTTCCCAGCATTCATCCTGCCTAATTGAAGAATGGACTTTGGTTTGCCTTATGGATGGGCAACACCTACTAAATTCCTAAGTTCCTGTTTTCTTCCTGAATTCTGGCCACTCTCCAGAATAGTCTCATGGTTTTGTTTCCAAGATATGTACCACCTCCAAGCTCTGAGACATGTCCATATACTTGATAGCTGTAGAGAATGGGAACATCTTAGAAAACTCAGATATCAGTGTGACCCGGAAATTCTCAGTGGAGAAACCCTGCTTTCGTTCATTTGCTTACCTATGGTTCTGTTGTCCTGAATGTCCGGAAGATCTTTGCCTCAGGCCACCCCTTTGTGAAACCTGAAGAAAACAGTTTTCAAATGGAAATGAATGGGCATCACCTGTGGCTCTTTGCTTAATTGCTTGTAAAAGGATGTGTCTAAATCAGCCTCTTGGCCCTGTATGAGGTTGTGGCTTAGATTCTCAGCACATGATGGATCTAAAGATAGATTCCATGTGTGCAATCAAAACCAAAATGGCCAAAAATCTGTCATTGTTGATGAGTCTCTTGCCTTCCTCTGTTAGGATTCTGACCTCTATCAAGTGAGAATAGGGATCCTTTAGGTCAAATGAGTTCTTTGAAGAACTGCAGAGGTGCTTGTGTTTTCTTGTGACTCCAAATCACTTAAAGAATCTATCCCTGAGAGTCAGTAGGCCTCAAATTGGAGAAGCAGGCCTATTGGATCACTCCAGGTTCACAGGAAGGGTGACCATGCCACCCTGACTTTAGGCAAATGAGGGGCAAGGAAGATTATTTCGGACACTCTCTTGGGATGCGTCCCACATGAAAAACTCCAGCCAGAGGTAATGATGAGTGTCTCTCTGGAAGAAGGTGAGGACCATGTGGAAGTGTTTTGGTTTTAATTGTAGTCATTCGTGTGGCAGTTGGAAGAGATGACTGGATCCACCTGGGTTTGAACTCTGGTGTCATTCCCCTTAAACACTCAGTTCTGGATCAATCATCAAAGAAGTATTGCCATGAATTGTGTTAAGAATTTAGGAGGCCATGCATGAGAGTCTCCGTTGGAAACTGAGATCTAGTCCTAGGGTGGCTTTCCACAGAGCACTGGGAATCTCAGCCAGGATATCAAATTATTTTTTTCTGAAAGACTTTGAAGCCATATTTGCTAGTCAAAACACACATGGACCTCAATTGTAGACCTCGATGGGCCTGGATTCATGTGACTTTTAGGCCACTCTTTGGGAAGCCTTGCCTGTGAGAGTTCTTCAAATTTTTCATTGAAATGAGCTTCCTCACCATTGAATGATTCCTGAATGATTTGAAAGCCATAGTGCTTCCAACTTCATAATTGAAAATTGGCTAGATAAATACCATGAAATTTTTGAAATTCCAATGACCAGGTGGCAATGAAGAACATTTGGATGTCCTGTTGCTGATCACGAGTGTACCAGACAGTGCCTTGATTGACTGGTTTTGATGAAAATGGTGTAGAACAGAGATCTCAATAATTTGGATCCTGCTGAGTAGTGGGCCTAGAGCAGTGGTGAGCAAATGTGTGATAAAACATCTGAGGTGGGGCCATGTGGATCTGCCATTGGCTTCCAAATGGCTTGTGACTGACATGGTGCAGCCAGCAGACCCTTATATGTAAAGGCAACTTGTTATATAGAGAGGTTTCAGTGCAATGTTCAGAATCAGGTTGCTATGGTCAAGGGGGCATCCTATGTGGTATACAAGCCCTGTTGGTGCATTCTCCTGCAGACCCTGATCCACCACACGTGACAGAACTCGCGGCAACACTGTGTCCCAGTTGAACTCCTTGTATTTCGTGAAGCAAATACCAAACTCCGAGTGCAGCAGGAAGAAACATTAGGAAAAGTGGAGGATGATAAAATGGCTTCGCAGTCCATATGGGGAGACACTTAGCCCCCAGTGGCCACAGTTTACATACAAAAGAGAATTCAGCACTGCTGCTTCATGTTTATTGGAAAATTATAAACCATGTCCTCCAGATCACAGAGATGAAGACGCAGCTTTGATGGTCTCACTAGAAAGGAAGCTAAAGATCCTCACAAAAACATATATTTCAAGTGTCCAACCTAGAGACAGTTTCTCCAGACGTCTTTAGGCAGGCAAATCTCCATGTTTGTAGAGTTTTTACACTGTCCCTTACTTTTGGAAACTCCTCTACAATCTCCAAGGTTGTGAACCCTAAGCATTTTCAATTTCAGATATGTATTCAAAGATTTTCTAACTCTTCTTCTCTAATTGTGTCTTACTTGGGGTGAAGGTAATGTCAAGGCATTGTTCTGAATGAGAGTGGGAAAATTTTTTTGTAGTACACATTTGCATACACATTGATCCATTTTCCAATTTTCCATTCGAAATACTGAATCCCTGACACTAACTCATACCCTACTAGACTCTGACTACTAATCCTAATATGATGGAGAAAAATAAACAAAAAAAATGAAAATACAAGCAGTTCAGAGGAGGCATGGTGTATAGTTGGACTTCCCTCTTGCATGATAAAGGGTCGGTTTTATAAATCTACTCAATTTTTAATTGAAATAGTCCTCCATGTGTTTTTTTTTAAAGAGAGAGTTAGAGAGGAGAGAGAGAATTCTATAATATTTATTTTTTTAGTTATCGGCGGACACAACATCTTTGTTTGCACGTGGTGCTGAGAATCGAACCCATGCCGCACGAATGCAAGGCGAGCGCGCTACCACTTGAGCCACATCCCCAGCTCTCAACATGCGTTTTTAAAGTTAACAAATATGTGAATTCCTGTCTCCCTTTCTCTGTAGCCTACTCAGCACATGTACTTTTTATATGCACATATAGATTCCTACTTGGTATCACACGTATATTTTTATGAGTTGGCTGACTTGGCAGAAACAAATTGTAAGAAGAGATCAGTCCTCCTAAACGCTGTTGGAACTGAAAATCCAAACTATGGGTGAGCTTCCTATTAGAACAATATTATACATAAACCCATGTTTAGTAAAATATATATTTTTGCATCTGAGGGTGATATATATTACATGATGAATTACGATTGGCATATATATATTGATACTTTTTAATGAATTTTTGTGTTTTTTTGTCTATATATATATATATATATATATATATATATACATACACTCTACAGATTTTATAAAATATGAAATATATTTGTCTTATATACACTCCGTAAATTCATTCATGTTCATGTATGTGGATTTATAATCAACTTTTCACAAGATTATTCTCAGAAATAATCATCTACCTGAAATACATATTTGTTTCCCAGTGCTAAAAACTAACTTCAATCAATGGTGCTTACAAATCCTAATATTTCTACAGTAACTAACCCAGTTTAACATCAATGCAAGTATATTCCTATGGGACATGATGTCTATTTTGACATTCATTTTAATTCAACACTGGTACATTACTATTTCTTCAGTTTTTGCACATCATAGGATATATATTTCATTCACAATTTCACAAATTTATAGGAATTTGTTTCACTTTTAATCACTTCCTGCTTCAGAACACATGTATTCCTCCATGTTACTTGACTGGTCTTTTCATGAGACTTCTTTCCAAACACATTATTTTCGATTTCCATAATCAATTTTGAAGCTAAACCCACACACTCTTCAAGATAAACCATAACATTAATATTACCATTAGATGTATAAGTGGTTGGAATGAATGTGTGAATATCAATATAAGATTTCCTGTACATTTTCACATTTCAATTCAATCCATTATTAAAGTTGGAACCAGGTATGCTATTTATTCACAGTATGGTCTATTAATGCATTATCTCTATATTCATAGACACAGTGTACACCTCTTTGTTCCCCCAATACTAATTTATACCTCTTCAAAACATTGCTCCCAAAAATGGTAGAAGAAATATTCATGTCACCTTATCTATCTATCTATCAATATATATATATATATATATATATATATATATATATATATATATATATATATATATATATATATATATTTCTTTTTTTATCACAGTAATATTCTGGACACAAAAAACAAAGGTCATACTCATGATTGTATCAAAGCCTAAATGGAAAGTGAGCATGGATTACTAAAAACAACCATATCCATGTTGCCTAATGCTCTCAAATGTAAATCCTATTGGTGACTACATATTTGTTTCTTTCTAAGATTATATATTCAACTTCAAGCCTGTTGAAAATGTCTAATCCTATCACTCAGTTTATACTTTGCCTGATTTCCTTATATCTCTATTGATATCTGCTTTCCTACATATATTCCCCAGTTCATCATTGTGTCTGACACTTCACCTATGCTGACATTTACATTCAATGTCTACCCGAGACCCTATTGCTAAAGAAATTTTGGTCTAAATCCTATACTCACTCTTATTTCTAAACCTACTGACTATCTTCCTAATCCTACTGACTATTGCTTTTTGACTCGATGTTCTCTTCGACAATTAATCATCCAAGGTATAAGGTCCTAAACCATTGTATTTCAATTTGTCGGAGACATATATGCAGAACATAATTCAAACCTAAGAATCCCACTCAAGGACCCAATGCCCTTCTGACTTCGAATCTTACCTAGATTTCTGTTTTCATACTTACATTTCACCTATATATTCTTGTAAATATCACAGGTTCCCAATACCATTATTCATGGGGCAGAGAGATTCCTAACCCAAATCAAACATGTTATTAACCCTAAACATACACTGTTCCCTCAATCTAACTTTACAAAAGAGGAGGGACAGAGTTGGTCTTACAATACAGGAATGTAGGGGATCTTCCACCTTCTGAGAACATCAAAGGTCCATGCAGAAATGATCCCTGGAGAAGATATAGGCAGCTATGAAGGACCTGAGAGAGGAAAAGTCATCTTTTATGGTAAACAACCTGGTCAAGATGAATGGATGTGTCTGAATCAACCTCTATCTTCTAAATGTAGAAAAGATGGACCAAATCAGGGCTGTGTGGAGAGCTCTTCCCTGGTGCCTATGGTTGATATACCATTCTAACTTGTGAAAGTGTGACAGAAAGAAGGGACAGACTCCATCTCATGGGACCCTTAGAAGTTACTGTTAGGACAAAGAGGTTGCCAAGGCAGTGACCTCATTCTGTTCCTGAAGGAAGTGACCTCACTTCACTTCCTTGGTGATGGAACTCTCTGAACTTGGGATCCAGGAAGAGAGGCACCCAGAGCCAGTCGCAGTCCCAGTCCCTGTGGTCTCACTTGTTTCAATTTACCAAGCACAGAGTCAGTCTTTCTTAGTACCAACAGATGTGAGGATGGCCAAATGCCAGGAAAGCTCTGAAGAAAGACCTTTCTGAGAAAGCAGGTATTGGTTCACCGCTGGCTCCTGACAACTGCACAGAGTTGGCCAAGGAGACCAGATTTGAGATACAACAGGCCATTTTGGGGGAATATAGTATGGCCCACCATTCAGAGGACACTCCACAAAGGAGGTGCCTTTGTGGGTGTAGGTGTGTGTATGGTTTTTTCTCAAGTTCTGAGAAGATGTAAGAAAGGCTGTTTGTTTGAATTGGCGTGGACTGTTTCTAGTAAGTCCTTTGACAAGGCGAGTGCTTCTATGTCTGTGTATCCCACTCTGTCCGTGGTTGTAGACATTAGAAAAGAAAATGCATCAATGGATGTGTCCTGTCTAGGAGAAAGCTTCGCAACATTCATCCTGCCCGATTTATTAATGGACTGCAGCTTTCCTTATTGAAGGGAAACACCTGCTATCTTTCAAAGTTTCTGTTTACACCCTGAATTCTGGACACTCTCCAGAATTGCCTCATTGTTTTGTGTCCAAGATATGTACTACCTCCAAGCTATGTGATATGGCTATGTACTGGATAGCTGAAGGGAAAGGCGAGCATCTCAGAAAACTCAGATATCAGTGTGACCAGGAAAGTCTCAGTGGAGAAACCTTGCTTTGTGCGTTTTGTTTACCTATTGTTCTGTTGCCCTGAATTTCAGGAAGGTTTTTGCCTCAGACCACTCCTTTGTGAATATCAATTCAATCCATTATTTAAAGTGGAACCAGCTATACTATTTATTCACAGTATGGTCTATTCATGCATTATCTGTATATTCATAGACACAGGGTACAGCTTTTTGTACAACCAATACTTATGTATATGTCTTCAAAATATTACTCGCAGAAATGGTGAAAGAAATACTCATGTCACCTAATCTACATATACATTTTATCACAGTAATATTCTGGACACAAAATGCAAAGTTCACACTTATTATTGTACTAAAGCCTAAATGGAAAGTGAACATGGATTACTTCCATGTTCAGGTTGCCTAATGCTCTCAAATATCAATCCTATTGGTGACTACATATTTGTTTCTTCCTAAGATTATATATTCAAAATCAACCCTGTTGCAAGTATCTAATCATATCACTCACTTTATACTTTGCCTGATTTTGTAATATCTCTTTTTTTATTGTTACGATGAGCCAATTTAGTACTTTTTTAATTTTTTTTTTCATCTTTCATACATTTGATTCAAGTGAGTTATGCATTTCCATTTTTACCCCAAATACAGATTGCAGAATCACATCAGTTACACATTCACAATGTTTACATAATGCCATATTAGTGACTGTTGTATTCTGCTGACTTTCCTATCCCCTACTATCCCACCTCCCCTCCCATTTCATCTTCCCTCTCTACCTCATCTGTTGTTGTTCCGTTCTCTCCCTTCCCCCCCTTTCCCCTCACAACCTCGTATATGTGATTTCGTATAACGATGAGGGTTCTTTCCGTTTCCATGCAATTTCCCTTCTCTCTCCCTTTCCCTCCCATCACTTGTCTCAGTTTAATGTTAATATTTTCCTCATGCTCTTTCCCTCTGTTCAGTTCTTAATTGCTCTCCTTAAATCAAAGAAGACATTTGGCATTTGTTTTTTAAGGATTGGCTAGCTTCACTTAGCATAATCTGCTCTAATGCCATCCATTTTCCTGCAAATTCCATGAATTTGTCATTTTTTAGTGCTGCATAATACTCCATTGTGTATAGATGCCACATTATTTTTTATCCAGTCATCTATTGAAGGGCATCTAGGTTGGTTCCACAGTCTGCCTATTGTGAATTGTGCTGCTATGATCATTGATGTGGCGGTATCCCTATAGCATGCTCTTTTATGGTCCTCAGGGAATAGTCCGAGGAGGGCGATAGCTGGGTCAAATGGTGGTTCCATTCCCAGCTTTCCCAGGAATCTCCATACTGCTTTCCATAATGGCCGCACCATTTTGCAGTCCCACCAGCAATGTACAAGTGTACCCTTTTCCCCACATCCTCGCTAGCACATATTATTTTTTGACATCCTAATGGCTGCCAATCTTACTGGAGTGAGATGGTATCTTAGGGTGGTTTTGATTTGCATTTCTCTGACTGCTAGAGAAGGTGAGAATTTTTTCATGTACTTATTAATTGATTGTATGTCTTCTTCTGAGAAGTGTCTGTTCAGGTCCTTGGCCCATTTGTTGATTTTGTAATATCTCTATAGATATCTGCTTTCCTACATATTTTCCACTGTTCATCATTGTGACTGACCCTTCAAGTGTGCTGATATTTACTTTCACACTTTAACCCAAACCCTATTGCTAAAGAACTTTTGTTCCAAATCCTATACTCACTCTTCTTTGTTAACCTACCGAATATCTATCTAATCCTACTTACTATCCCTTTTTGACTGGATGTTCTCTTCGAATTTTAATCATAAAAGGAACAAGGTCCTATGCCATTGTATATCGATTTATCTGAGATATCTGTGCACAACGTAAATCAAAGCTAAGTATCCCAATGAAGGGCCCATTGACCCTCTGGGCTTCAAAATTACCTAGACTTTCTTTTTTCATTTATATATTTCACCTCTATATTTTTAAAAATATCGCAGGTTCCCAATACCATTATTCATCCAGCAGAATGATTTCTAACCCAAATCAAACATTTTATTAACCCTAACAATACACTGTTCCCTCAATGTAAATTTAAAGAAGAGCAGGGACAGAGTTGGTCTTACAATACAGGAATGTAGGGGATCTTTCACCTGTTGAGAACCACAAGTTCAATGCAGAAATGATCCCTGGAGAATATGTAGTCAGCTATGGAGGACCTGAGAAAGCAAAAGTAATCTTCCATGGCAAAATACCTGGTCAGGATGACGGGTGTGTCTGAATCAGAACCTCTCTTCTCAATGTAGAGGAGATGGACCAAACCAGGCCTGTGTGGAGAGCTATTACCGGGTTCCTATGGTTGATATACCATTCTAACTTGTGAATGTTTCACAGGAAGTAGGGGAAGCCTCCATCTAATGAGACACTTGGAAGCAACTGTTAGGATAAAGTGGTTGCCAAGGCAGTGACCTCATTCAGTTCCTGAAGGAAGTGACCTCACCTTACTCCCTTGGTGATGGAACTCTCTGAACTTAGGATCCTGGAAGCCAGGCACACAGAGCCAGTCCCAGTACCAGTCCCAGTGGGTTCACTTGTTTGGAATTACCAAGGACAGAGTCAGTCTTTCTTTGTACCTACTGATGTTAGAATGGCCAAAAGCCAAGAGAGCTCTGAAGAGGGGCCTTTCCTGAAAAAGCAGATAGTGGCCCACCGCTGGCTCCTGACAACTTCATAGAGATGGCCAAGGAGACCATATCTGAGACAGGACAGGACATTTCGGGGGAACATTGTGTGGCCCACCAGTCAGAGGACACTCCATAGAGTCACAGACCTACTTAGGGTAAGGAGGTGCCTTTGTGGGTGTGGTTGTGAGTTTGTGATTTTGTCTCATGTTGTAAGAATAGGAAAAAAAGGTGGCTTGTTTGGTTTGGAGTGAACTGTTTCTCGTAAGTCGTTTGAAAAGGAGAGTGTTTCTATGTCTGTGTATCCCATGGTGTCCGTGGTTGTAGACATTAGAAAAGAGAGTGCATCAATGGATGTGTCCTGTCTAGTAGAAAGCTTCCCATTTCATCCTGCCCAATTTATGAATGGTTTGCGGCTTTAGTTAAAGATGGGCATAACCTAATACATTCCTAATTTCCAGGTTTATTCATGAACTCTGTTCACTCTCCAGAATAGGATCATGGTTTTATGTCCAACATATATACCACCTCCAAGCTCTGTGACATGGCCATGTACTGGATAGCTGAAGGGAATGGCGAGCATCTCAAAAAACTCAGATATCAGTGTGACCAGGAAAATCTCAGTGGAAAAACCCTGCTTTGGGCATTTTGCTTATATATTGTTCTGATGAACTGAATGTCAGGAAGTTCTTGCTCTGGCCACCCCTTTGTGAAGCCTGAAGAAAAAGTTTTCAAATGGAAATGATTGGGCATCACCTGTGGCTCTTTGCTTAATTGCTTTGGAAAGGGATGTGTCTGAATTAGCATCTTGGCCCTGTGTGAGGTTGTGGCTTAGATTCTCAGCACCAGATGGATCTAAAGAAAGATCCCATGTGTGCATCCAAAACCAAAATGGCAAATACACCAGTCATTGTGGATAAAGTCTCGCTTTCCTCTGTGAGGTTCCTGACCTCTATCAAGTGAGAATAGGGATCCTTTGTGTCAATTGAGTTCTTCAAAGCCCTGCAAAGGTGCTTGGGTTTTCTCATGACTCTAATTTACATAAAGAATCTATACCTCTAACTCAGTAGGCCTCAAATTGAAGAAGCGGTGCAGTATTAACGGCATGCCTATTTGATCACTCCGGGTTCACAGGAAGTATGTCCAGGCCACCCTGACTTTAGGCAAATGAGGGGCAAGGGAGCTTATTTTGGACACTGTCTTGGAATGTGCCCCTCATGGAAACCTCCAGCCAGAGGTAATGATGAGTATCTATATGGAAAAAGATGAGGGCCATGTGGGAGTGTTTTGGTTTAATTGTGGTCATTGTGTGGCTGTTAAAGGAGATGCCTGGGTCCACATGGGCTTGAACTCTGGTGTGATTACACTTAGAGAGTGCATTCTGGATCTGATCTCAGAGAACTTGTGCCATGAATTGTGTTGGGATTCTAGGAGGGCACGCATGAGAGTCTCCCTTGGAAACTGAGATCTAGGCCCAGGGTGGCTTTCCACAGAGCACTGGGAATCTCAGCCAGGATACCACATGATTTTTTTTTTCTGAAAGACTTGGTAGGCATAGGTGACAGTCAAAACACACATGGACCTCACATTGTAGACGTCAATGGGTCTGATTTCATGTGACTTTTTGGCCACTCCCTGGGAAGCCTTGTCTTTAACAGTTCTACAGAGCATTCATCAAAATGAGGTTTCTCATCATTTAATGGTTCCTGTACAAATTGAAATCCACAGTGCCTCCATCTTCATCCGTGAAAAATGGCTAGATAAATACAATAAAATTATTGAAATTTCCATGACCAGGTGGCACTGGAGAAAATTTGGAAAACCGGTTGCTGATCATGAGTATACCAGACAGTGCCTTGATTGACTAGGTTTCATCAAAATGGTGTATAACAGAGATGCCAGTAAATTGGAGCCTGCTGAGTAGTGGGCCTAGACCAGAGGAGGGGAGGTGTGTGATAAAACATCTGTGGTGGGGCCATGTTGATCTTCCATTGGCTTCCAAATGCCTTGTGACTGACATGGTGCAGCCAGCAGAACCTTATATGTAATGGTATCTTGTTATATAGAGAGGTTTCAGGGCAATGTTGAGAATTATGTTGCTGTGGTCAAGGGGAAAAGCTATGTGGAATAGAAGCATTGTTGGTATATTCTCTTGCAGACCCTGACCCACCACACGTGACAGAACTCCCTCAAGCACTGTGTCCCAGGTGATCTTTTTTTTACTTCATAAGCAAATACCAAACTCCCAGTGCAGCAGCAGGAAACACCAGGAAAAGTGAAGGATGACCAAATGGCTTCACAGTCCACACGCGGAGACACTTAGGCCCCAGTGGACACAGTTTACCTACATAGAGAGAATTCAGCACTGCTGCCTCATGTTCATTGGAAAATATGAAACCTTGTCCTCCAGGTCGCATAGATGCACACCCAGCTTTGATGGTCTCAGTACAAAGAAAGCTCCTTACGAAAACATATATATCAAGTGCCCAACCTCAGAGGCAGTTTCTCAAGAAGTCTTTAGGGCAGCAGAGCTCCATGTTTGTGGAGTGCTTACCCTGTCCCATACTTTTGGAAACTCCTTTACGACATCCAAGGTTGTGAACTCATGAGAATATTCATTTCCAGATATGTATTCACAGAATTTTTAACTCTTATCCTCTAATTGTGTCTTACTTGGGATGAGGGTAATGTCTAGGCATTGTTCTGAATGAGAGTGGAAAGATTTTTGTGAATCCCTGACACTAACCCATTCCCTACTAGACTCTGACTACTAATCCTAATATGATGGAGAAACATAACCCAAACAGAATAGAAATACAAGCATTTCAGAGGAGGCATTGTGTATAGTTGGACATGCCTTTTGAAATATATAGGGTAGGAGTTATAAATCTAGTCAATTTTTAATTGAAATAGTTCTACATGTGTTTTTAAAGTTAACAAATATACGAATTACTGTCTTCCTTTCACAGTAGCCTATTCAGCACATGTGTTTTAATATGCACATATAGAATCCTACCTGGTGTCACACGTACATTCTCGTGAGGTGGCTGACATGGCACATACAAATTGTGAGAAGTGATCACTCGTCCTAAACACTGTTGGAACTGAAAATTCAACCCATGGGTGAGCTTCCTATTTGAACAAACTTATATAAAAATCCATATTCATTAAAATGAATATTTTTGGATATGATGATGATATATATTTCATGATGAATTTCAATTGGCATACATATTGCTATTTTTAATGTCTGTGATATATATATATATATATATATATATATATATATATATATATATATATATGTATATATATATATATATATATATATCACGTGTCTTATTATACACTCCCTAAATTCATTCATATTGATGTATTTGGATTTTTAATCAACTTTTCACAAGATTATTCTCAGTAATATTCATCCACCTGAAATACATATTTGTTTCCTAGTACTGAAAACTAACTTCTTTGAATGATGCAAACATATCCTAACATTTCTACACTAACTGACCCTGTATAAAATCAATTCAAGTAGATTACTATGGGACATGATGTGTATTTTGATGTTCAATTTTATTCAACACTTCTACATTACTATTTATTCACTTTATGCACATCATAGAATATATATTTCATCCACAAGTTAGCAAATTTATAGGCATTTGTCTCACTTTCAATCACTTCGTGCTTCAGAACACATGTATTCATCCATGTTTCTTGACTGACCTTTTCATGAGACTTCTTTCCAAACACATTATTTTCGATTTAGATAATCACTTTTGAAACACTTCAAAAGTTACCTTGAGCTTGGGGAGGGAAACTGAGCCCCGACTTTCTTAGTCATCCTCCAGAGTCAGTATGGCTGGCTGGTGTGGCTGTCGCTTTTTAGGGCAATTTTGGCCCAGTGTCCTTTTTTCTTTAGGGTAGGCACATTGATCTGAGGGCAGGGTGCCCTCTGGCATGGGCCAATGTTATCCCTTCTTGTCTACCTGTTTCTTAATTTCTGGCCTATTTGTTGTTGTGACCAGGACCTTAGTCAACGCCTTAGTCTGCCTTTTGTTTCTTTTATCCTCCCTTTGCTCCCTTCTCTTCCTCAGTTTCTCTCTTATAGTATACGTTCTTGACTTCTCTGACTAAATCTCCCAAAGTCATATCTTGTAATCAATCTAGCTTTGTAACTTTGTTTTAATATCCAGGCCAGTTTGCCCAATAAAGTCCATCGTGACAGATGCCTTTTGATTCTCTGCCTGAGGATCAAAAGTTGTATATCTCCTATATGCCTCTATAATTCTCTCTAGAAACATAGTGGGAGATTCATCAGGCCCTTGAATAATCTCTCTTACCTTGTCCAAATTAGTTTGTCGCTAGCGGCTGCTTGGAGACACACTATTAGAGCCCGGTGATAAGTGGACAGATTCTCCCTACCTTCAAAGATTTTGGGGTCTCAGTTGGGTGGGTTCAAGGGAAAGCTGCCTTTGATTATGTTGGGAAGTTGTGTCGGACGCACATCTTGTTTGAGGATATTTTTTTCTAGCTTCCTGGAGGATTCACTGTTGTTCCTCTGTCATGAAGAGAATCCCTAGGAGTTTTTGGCAGTCTTCTGAAGTAGGCTGGTGTGAAAACATCAATGACTCAACCAGACCTGAGAGCCAAGTGGGGTCCTCAGAAAAAGGGGGATTATAATTTTTTTAAGTTATTTAGGTCTGACGAGGAGAAAGGCTAATACTGGTAGGCTTGCATTTTTTCCCCGTGGCCATCGTCAATCATTGGCCCATAGGGATGGAGGGGGAGCATCCCGAGAGTTCCAGGGTTTTCAATCATTCACCGCCAGCGAGTTCCTTTAGACGGGTCAGCTTCCTCCAAGGGAAGAGGTGCTGTGTGTGCCGCAAGGGAATTATCTGGAGGGCGCTGGGCCGGCATAGCTTCCTCCAATGGAGGAGAGGCTGAGTCAGCAGCAGGGGAATCACTTAGAGGGTGTTGGAGGTTGGGGGACAAGGGCAGGGGATAAGGAGGGGAAGGAGAGTCCAGTAGAGTGAAATCTGGTGACTCAAGGAGAACAGAGGGTGTAGGAGGAGGAGGAGCAGAGGATTTGAGAGTTCCTGGGGGAAGGAGTCAGAGTGGGGGCAGGGGCAAGAAAGGCTTCACCCATGGAAAAGGAGATATGCAGAGTTCCCACCGATTTAAGATATATGGCTGTTGATCCAGATGGCTATGTGGCCCCGGCTGAAAGACAATATCTCTGACTTTTTAAAATTAGTGGGAAGTAGAAAGATCCTTCTAGGGGTAATCCGAATCCAAAGGTGGGCCATTCTGAAGCACAGAGAGTCTGCCACATCCGGGGCTTTACTGAAAAAGAAAGATTCTGAGCCCTTAAGCGGACTTTGGTCCAGTGATCAGGGATCAGGGACAGAGGCATTGAAGTGCTCTGTCCCATAATGAAAGATACACAAACAGTTAAAGCAATGAAACATGACACAGACAAGACAAGGCAATGAAGACAGGCAATGGACGTCCAACACTGAGACCAGGACTGAGGAGCCGGCAAAACCCGATTGACTGGCAATACTGAATCCGAAAAAAAATATCACTGAGTCCAGAAGACTATCTCGTCCCCATAAATTTACGGGAAGATGATCCAATACATATGGCTGTAGAGTTCCTTCACATCCTTCAGGATCCTTCCAATCTAATACCATTGCACTTCTATGGGGATTAGACGCCACTCCTAGGCCTCGAAGCGTTTGAGTGGCTTGTTGTAACGGCCAATGTTTTGGCCATTCTTGACGACAGATGATGCTAAGGTCTGCATCTGTATCCAGTAGCCCATTAAATTTATGCCCTTGAATATTTAGTTTTAGCATGGGGCCAGAATCTAAATTTAAAGAAAGCATAGCCCAATCTACACCTGTGGAGCCTAATCACTTGGAACCTCTTTCTACCGTACAACTGGAAAATTTTTCATGTAGGCTGGGTATTATTAGTAACTGTGCTATTCTATCTCCTGGTGAAATTACTGATATACCCTTTGGAGAACTGGCTATAATTTTTATTTCACCTTCATAGTCGAGATCAATTACCCCAGGACTTATCATAAGTCCTTTTAGAGTAGAAGAGCTGCGTCCCAATAATAAGCCTACTGTTCCTTTGGGAAGAGGTCCTTTTACCCATGTGGAAATGAATTGAACTCCCATCTCTGCAGTTAGTACTGCTCTGGCGGAGGCACAGATGTCCAACCCTGAGCTCCCTCTGGTTTGTCTGATGAGGGATCTGATGGACAATGTGTCCTGGGCACTAACCAGATGGGGTTGCTGGGTTTCTCCAGTGCTGCGTATATTTGTGGTTTTGGGCCCCGGAGCATTGAGCCCCCTTGTCCATTTTTGGCAATGGAGCTCCATGTCTTTGTCCACAATATTGTGTATAAACACCTGGTCCTTGTTCGTTTTTTGATAATGGTGTACCCTCTATGGTGGTTTGAGAACAGCATTCATTAGCCCAAAGTCTCCCTCTACGGCATCGTGGACAAATACCTCGTATTCTACTCCTTTGATACCTAGTTTTGTTAAACCCTCCTCCTATGGGACAATTCCTTTTAAAATGTCCTGTTTCTTCACAATTGTAGCATGTTCTTGGCCTGGCATCTAAAGCCTGTTTTACTGCAGCTGCCACGACTTGCTCTTGTTCTTTAATGTCTCTACATAATTTAATATATGTGTTTAAATCTTCATGTTTCCATGGTCTAATGATATCATTGCACCAAAGATTCGCTTGCTCATAAGCCAGTTGTTTTAGTAATGGCATTGCTTGTTTTGTATTTCCAAAAACTCTGGTAGCTGTTTGAATAAGCCTATCTACAAATTCAGCATAAGGTTCATTAGCTCCTTGTATTACCTTAGATAATTAACCTTGTAAACCTCCATGTCCTTGTAAAGTCTTCCATGCCTTAATTGCATCTAACAATTTACTGAACACTCTTTCATTTTTTTTTTAATAATTTCTGATTCCGCATTTCTACTATAATACAACCCAACAAGATGACACCAAACAAAACAGCTCCTCAGGAATAGCCGTCAGAGCCCAACTGCCACCACAGGCTTCCCACAAGCCTCTCCCTCAAACACAAGTCTCCTCCTCTTGAGGCCGATTGGCTGGGTCGCATGGGCGGAGCCAAAAAAGTCCCCCAATGAGCAGTTCCGTGGTCTGAGAGGGCAGGGAACCAGCCCAATGTGCATCACCACAGAGGAGCCAATCAGCTAGATGTTGCTGGGGCCGCTGTGAGCCAATCATCCGCTGGCAGTCTGAAAGGTCGGGGAAACCGCTCATTGAGCATCTCCAATGAGCATCACCACAGAGAAGCAAATCAGCTAGATGATGCTGGGGCCGCTGTGAGCCAATCATCAGCCGGCAGACGGAAGTTTGCTGGCAGCTGCAAGTTTACTGGGGCTCCTTTGGCTGTGGCTCTCAACAGATTATTCTCAGAAATATTTAACCACCTAAAATACATATTTGTTTCCTGGTACTGAAAACTAACTTCAGTGAATGGTCCTTATATATCCTAATATTTCTATAGTAACTGACCAAGTTTAACATCAATGCAGTTAGATTCCTATGGGACATGAAATGTATTTTGAAGTTCATTTTTATTCCACACTGGTACATTACTATTTCTTAAGTTTATGGACATCATAGGGTATAACCTTTCATCCACAAATTCACAAATTTATAGGCATGTGGTTCACTTTCAATCACTTCCTCTTTCAGAAAACATGCATTCCTCTATGATTCTTTAGTGGTCTTTTCAATAGACTTCTTTCTAAAAACATTATTTTCGATTCTATACTCATTTTTGAAGCAAAACTCACACACTCTTCATGATAAACCATAACCCTAATATTACCATTAGATGTATAACTGGTTGGAATGAATGTATATATATCAATATAAGATTTCCTATATATTTTCAAATATAATTTCAATGCATTATTTAAAGTTGGAACCAGTTATATAATTAATTCACAATATGGTCTATTCATGCATCATCTCTTATTCATCAACACAGGGTATGCCTATTTTATCCGCAATACTAATTTATAAGTTTTCAAAATATTGCTCCTCATATTGGTGGAAGAAATACTCATGTAATCTGATCTAAATATATATTTTACCACAGTAATACTCTTGACACAAAATGCAAAGGTCACACTTATGATTGTACTAAAGCCTAAATTTAAAGTGAGCATGGATTACTAAAAACCTCCATGTCTAGGTTCCCTAATGCGCTCAAATGTCAATCCTATTGGTGACTAAATAATTGTTTCTTCCTAAGATTATATATTCAACCTCAACCCTGTTGAATATGTCTAATCCTATCACTCACTTTAGACGTTGCCTGATTTCCTAATGTGTCTATTGATACATATTTACACTCTTTCCTACATATTTTCCCCAGTTCATCATTGTGACTGACTCTTCACATGTGCTGACATTTACATTCACTCTCTAACTAAAACCCTATTGCTAAAGAACTTTTGGTCCAACTCCTAGACTCACTCTTCTTCCTAATCCTACTGACAATCTTCCTAATCCTTTGGACTATCCCTTTTGGACTGGATGATCTCTTCTAAATTCAATCATCTGAGGTACAGCATCCTATGCCATTGTAAATGAATTTATCTGAGACCTCGGTACAGAACATAATTCAAGCTTAGTATGCCAATCAATTGCCAAATGCCCTTCTGGGCTTCAAATCTTACCTAGATTTCTGTTTTTGTACTTATATTTCAAGTCTATATTCTTATAAGTATCACAGGTTCCCAAACCATTATTCATCCAGCAGAATGATTCCTAACCAAAATCGAACACGCTATTAACCCTAACCATACAATGTTCCGTCAATCTAACTTTACAGAAGAGCAGGGACCGAGTTGGTCTTACAATACAGGAATGTAGGGGATCTTCCATCTGCTGAAAACCTCAAAGGTCCATGCAGAAATGATCCATGGAGAAGATTTAGGCAGCTATTTAGGACCTGAGAGAGCAAAAGTCATCTTCCATGGCAAACAACCTAATCAGGATGAAGGGATGTTTCTGAATCAGCCTCTCTCTTCTTAATGTAGAGAAGTCGGACCAAACCAGGCCTTTGTGGAGAGCTGTTCCCAGGTGCCTGTGGTTTCTATACCATTCTAATTTGTGAATGTGTCACAGGAAATAGGGGCAGCCTCCATCTTATGAGAACCTAGGAAGCAACTGTTAGGACATATTGGTGGCCAAGTCAGTGACCTCATTCAGTTCCTGAAGGAAGTGACCTCACATACTTCCTTGGTGATGGAATTCTCTGAATTTGGGATCCAGGAAGCCAGGCACCCAGAGCCATTACCCGTCCAAGTCCCAGTGGTCTCACTTGTTTGGATTTACCAAGGATAGAATCAGTCTTTCTAGGTACCTATTCATGTGAAGGTGGCCAAATTCCAAGAAAGCTCTGAAGAGGGGCCTTTACTGACAAGACTGGAATTGGCTCACCACTGCCTCCTGACAACTTCACAGAGTTGGTGAATAACACCAGATCTGAGACAGGAAAGGCCATTTCGGAGGAACATTGTATGGCCTACCAGTCAGAGGACACTCAGAAGAGTCACAGACCTACTTGGGGGAAGGAGGTGCCTGGGTGTGTGGATGTCAGTTTGTGGTTTTGTCTCATGTTCTGAGAATAGGTAAAAAAAACGTGATTTATTTCTTTTGGAATGGACTGTTTCTAATAAGTCATTTGACATGGTGAGTGTTTCTATTTCTGTGTATCCCACTGTGTCCGTGGTTGTACACATTAGAAAAGAGAATGCATCAATGAATATGTCCTGTGTAGTAGAATGCCTCCCACCAATCAACCTGTCCAATTTATGAAAGGACTGTGGCTTGCCTTACCAATGGGAAACACCTACAACCTTCCTAAGTTCCTGTTTTCTTCCAGAATTCTGGCCACTAGCCAGAATAGGCTCATCATTTTTTATCCATGATATGTACCACCTCCAATCACTGTGACATGACCATGTACTGAATAGCTGAAGGGAATGGCATGGAGAGCATCTCAGAAAACTCAGATATCAGTGTGGCCAGGAAAATCTCAGTGGAGAAACCCTGCTTTGGGCCTTTTGCTTACATTTTGTTCTGTTGCCCTGAATGTCAGGAAGGTATTTGCCTCTGGCCACCCCTTTGTGAAGACTGAAAAAAACAGTTATCAAATGGAAATGAATGAGGATCACCTGTGGCTCTTGGCATAATTGCTTTGGAAAGGGAGGTGTCTGAATCAGCCACTTGGCCCTGTGTGAGGCTCCAGCTTAGCACATGATGGATCTAAAGAAAGTTCCCGTGTGTGCATCCAAAACCAAAATGGCAAAAAGATCAGTCATTGTGGATGAAGTCTCTAGCCTTTTTCTGTGATGTTCCTGACTCCATCAAGTGAGAATAGGGATCCTTTGGGTCAAATGAGTTCTTCAAAGCCCTGCAGAAGTGCTTGGGTTTTCTCATGACTCCAAACCACATAAAGAATCTATACCTGACATTCAGTAGGCCTCAAAATGGAGAAGCAGAGGAGTATTAATGGCAGGTCTATTTAATCCCTCCTGGTTTACAGGAATGGTGTCCAGGCCACCCTGACTTTAGGCAAATGAGGGCCAAGGGTCTCATTTTGGTCACTGTCTTGGGCTGCGCCCCTCATGGAAACCTTCAGCCAGAGGTTATGATGAGTGTCTATATGGAGAAGATGAGGGCCTTGTGGGAGTGTTTAGGTTTTAATTTTGGTCATTTGTGTGGCGATTGGAAGAAATGACTGGGTCCAACTGGGCTTGAACTCTGGTGTGAGTTCAAGGGGACTTAGAGACTGAGTTCTGGAACTGAACTCAGAGAAGTATTGCCATGAATTGTGTTGGGATTTTAGCAGGCCACACATGAGAGTCGCCCTTATAAACTGAGATCTAGGTCCAGGGTGGCTTTCCACAGAGCACTGAGAATCTCAGCCTGGATATCACATGATTTTTTCTGAAACACTTGGCAGGCATACTTGAGCGTCAAAACACACATGGACCTCACATTGTAGACCTCAATAGTCCTGGATTTCTGTGACCTTTTGGCCACTCCTTGGGAAGACTTGCCTGTGAGAGTTTTCCAGAGGTTTCATTGAAATGAGCTTCCTCACCATTTAATGTTTCCTGAAAAAATTGAAACCAACAGTGCCTCCAACCTCATGCTTGAATAATGGCTCGATAAATACCATGAAATTTTTTAAATTCCTTTGACCAGGTTGCACAGGAGAACCTTTGGATGTACTGTTGCTGACGATGAGTGTACCAGACAGTTCCTTGATTGACTAAGTTTCATGAAAATGGTGTAGAACAGTGATGCCAGTAAGTTCAAGCCTGCTGATTAGTGGACCTAGAGCAGAGATGTGCAGTTTTGTGATAAAACTTCTGTCGTGGGGCCTTGTGGATCTGCCTTTGACTTCCAAATGGCATGTGGCTGACATGGTGCATCCAGCAGACCCTTATATGTAAAGGCATCTTTTTATAACAAGAGGTTTAAGGGAAATGTTCACAATCAGGTTATTATGGTCAAGGGGGCAAACTATGTGGGCTAGAAACCTGGTTGGTGCATTCTCCTGCTGACCCTGACCCACCACACATGACAGAACTCCCTCCAGCACTGTGTTCCAGTTGAGGTCCTTGTATTCCATGAAGCAAATACCAAATTCCCAGTGCAGCACCAAGAATCACCACGAAATGTGGAGGATGACCAAATGGTTTCACAGTCAACATGTGGATACACTTAGCTCCCCGTGGCCACAGTTTACCTACAAAGAGAGAATTCAGCACTGCTGCCTCATGTTCATTGGAAAATAAGAAACCATATCCACAAGGTCAAAGAGATGAAGACCCAGCTTTGATGGTCTCCCTAGAAAGGAAGCTAAAGCTCCTGACAACAACATATGTTTTAAGTGCCCAACCTCAGAGACAGTTTCTCAAGAAGTCTTTAGGCAGGCAGAGGTCCATGTTTGTGGAGTTTTTACCCTGTCCCTTACTTTTGGAAACTCCTCTACAACTTCCAAGGTTGTAAACTCCTGATCGTATTCCATTCCAGATATGTAGTCACGGATTTTCTAACTCTTCTCCTCTAATTGTGTCTTACTTGGGGCGAAGGTGATATCTAGGTGTTGTTCTTGATGAGAGTGGGAAGATTTTTGTTTACCACATATTTGCATACACATTGGATTCATTTTCCTATTTTCCATTCGATATACTGAATCCCTGACACTAACTCACACCCTACTAGACTCTGATTACTAATCCTAATATGATGGAAGAAAGTAACCCAAACATTATAGAAACATAAGCAGTTCAGAGGAGGCATGGTGTATAGTTGGACTTGCTTTTTGCATGATAAATGGTAGGTGTTATAAATATAGTCAATTGTTAATTGAAATAGTTCTCCATTGTTTTTAATGTTAACTTATTTCTAAATTCCTGTCTCCATTTCTCTGGAGCCTATTCAGCACATGTATTTTTATATGCACATATAGAATCCTACCTGGTATCACACGTACATTTTTGTGAGGTGGCTGACTTTGCAGATACAAATTGTGAGAAGAGATCACTCCTCCTAAACGCTTTTGGATCTTAAAATTCCACCTATGGGTGAGGTTCCTAGTTGAACAACATTATACATAAATCCATGTTCACTAAAATGAATACTTTTTAATCTGTGGATGATATACATTTCATGATAAATTTTGATACGCATATATATTTATATATTGCTACTTTTTAATGTATCTGTGATATATATATATATATATATATATATATATATATATATATATATATATATATATATATTATACACCCTCCGATTTTTCAAAATATGAAATATATGTGTCTTATATACACTCCCTAAATTTATTCATGTCATGAATGTTGATTTATAATAAAATGTTCACAAGATTATGCTCAGATATATTCATCCACCTGAAATATATATTTGATTCCTAGTACTGAAAACTAACTTTAGTAAATGGTCCTTTCAAATCCTAATGTTTCTACAGTAACTGACCCAGTTTAACATCAATGCAAGTAGATTCCTATGGGACATGATATGCATATTGACATTCATTTTCATTCAACACTGGTACATTACTATTTTTTTCAGTTTTTGCACATCATAGGATATATATTTCATCCACAAGTTAGGAAATTTATACTTTTTTTATACTTACAATCACTTCCTGCTTCAGAACACATGTATTCCTCTATGTTTCTTGACTCGTCTTTTCATGAGACTTCTTTCCAAACACATAATTTTTCATTTTCATAATCACTTTTGAAACTAAACTCACACACCCTTCATGATAAAACATAACCCTAATATGACCATTAGATGCATTACTCGTTGGAATGAATGATTGTATATCAATATAAGATTTCTTATATATTTTCAGATATCAATTCAATCCATGATTTAAAGTGGAAACAGCAATATTATTTATTCACAATATTGTCAATTCATGCATTACTTCTATATTCATAGACACAGGGAACAACTCTGTGTACCCCCAACACTAATTTATACCTCTTCAAAATATTGCTCCCAGAAATGTTAGAAAAAATATGCATGTCACCTGATCTACATATACATTTTATCACTGTAATATTCTGATCACAAAATGCAAAGGTCAAACTTATGATTGTAGCACATCCTAAATGGAAAGTGATCCTGGATTATTAAAAACATCCATGTCCAGGTTGCCTAATGCTCTCCAATGTCAATCATATTTGTGACTACATATTTGTTTCTTCCTAGGATTATATATTGAAACTCAACCTGGTTGATCATGTCTAATCCTATCATTCACTTTATACATTGCCTCATTTCATAATGTGTGAATTGATATCTGATTTCCTACATATTTTCTCCAGTTCATCATTGTGACTGACTCTTCACATGTGCTGACATTTACATTCACTCTCTAACCGAAACCCTATTGCTAAGGAACTTTTGTTCCAAAACCTATACACAGTCTTCTTCCTAAACCTACCAACTATATTCCTAATCCTACCGACTATCCCTTTTTGAATGCATGTTCTCTTCTACATTTAATTATCCAAGTAAAGGTCGGGTGAGGTCGAAGGAAGAGACCACCAAGAGACTATCTCATGCAACAGCAAAGGGTTTATTGGGGGTCAAGCATGCTGATGCTCAGAGCTCACTTGAATAGAGTAGAGAGCCCTTAGAACAGCTTAAGCAGAGCTTATACACTTTCCTTGGTGACGGCAGGGAGGGAAGTTTATTGATGGGTCAGGGCGAGTGGTCAGTTTGCATGCAACCCAGTGAGGGAGCACATTCTGCAGTTAGTCAGTTGAGGACAGCATATTCTGGGAACAAGATTAGCAAACATTTCTCAAGATTTCAACAGTGTTTTGTTAAGCATACAGGAAAAAAGGAAGTGAAAAGTGCCTATTTTATTAATCTTTCATTCCCCACTTCTTCTTCTGGCTACTTTTAATCATAAAAGTGATTATTGCGGGGTGTCACATTCTATGTTTGCTAGTGGGGTATTACCATAAGTTTAACTCGTCCAATTTGAGCTTGGAGAAAAGAAATTACACGGTTGACCAAACAGGGTTTTATAGTTAGCAATAATATGAGGATTATTATTGAAATGGCCAGGTTTGATAAATGCGTAGTTAACCAGGGGGACTGTGTGAACCAAGACTCAAACCACCCTTTTTGGGCCTCTCTCTCTCAATGACACTCTTCAAGGCATCTTTTTAATTTACTCCTAGATTTTTTTAAAACTCCAGTATGGTCGGCAAAAACACAAGATTCTCCATCAATGCAGAACAAAGGCCCCCTTCTCTCATGAAGAGGAGGTTCAACCCTCGCCTGTTCTGTAAAACAACTTCAGAGAGAGAGGTTAAACATTCCTGCAAAGCCAAGATGGAGGTTCCTAATATCTTTAAGTTTTGGTCTATTGCTGCTTCTAATTGTGTCATTTGTTGTATCCCATGGACCAAGGCAGTGGTTCTTGTGCTCACACCTGCAGCAACTCCTATTCCTAATAGGATGGCTAAAGTGATGGATATATGTTCTCAGTGGAACCGGGTTTTATGCCTCCTTATTTGATCTTCAAATGAACCTGCATTATGATAAAGCACTCTGGGAAACCTCTGCACCTTTACAAAATTAATCACATCGTCTTGACAATTTCATGAAAACATAAACAATGTTTAAGTCTATAGAATTATACTGTTGTAGAGACGGACATGGCAAGGCACCTAAGATACTACCAAAAACAGGGAAAGTTTCCATTTTATTTGCAACCGGATTCAGAGGGCATTACTTCTGTTATAATCAATTAATTCCCTGAAATCCACGTTTAGGTAGTTTCAGAATTTTGTACCCAACATATAAGGGAAGGGGCGCAGAAGTTCACAGCCTGCAGAAGTTCACAAAAAGCAGATTTTTTCTGTTTTTTTCCTCTGTTCTGGGCAAGTTAACTTTTCAAGGCCACCTGGGTGAAGGAGAGCTTTTTCTTCCCTTTATTTTTTCCCCCTTCCAGCTGTTACCATGGAGCCCAGTTGGTAACTTCTTTATCTTAGAAATGTAGCCATCTCTGTGAAGCCCCAGCTCAATGCCAAAGGCCTTGTTCACATATTTTGTGAAAAACTAGTAAGGGGGTGTCTAACTTAGGAGTGCTGATATTTTTAGCCAGTGGCCAAGTACAACAGGGCAACAGGAAAAGAGGAAGTTTATCTACTTTGAAGTCTTTCATGGGGACTCTTTTGCTGAAAGTCCTAAAGTCAGCCATGCTGAAGACTTCTGTAGAATTTCAGTTAATGTTTTTCTGTGGGCCTGGAACAGAGGGGGGAGATGGGGAAGGCGTGGCTTTGAGCAGCTCCGTGGATCTGAGAATGAGGTAGCAGAGATGTGAAAGAATACTGGGAAAGGGGTTTGTGATTTTCCTAGCAACAAAAAGGTGAGCAGTAGAACAGGTAGAGCAGAGGAGAAGATAGGAGTTAGTATCCCTAAAAGCCTGTGAGGGACTTTAAATTCTTAGTAATCTGTTTTCAGTGATGACAAAGAAACTTTAAAGGCCATTTTCACTAAATCTTGGATAGGGGTCTGAGGGTTCTCCTCAGCTGGTTTGAGCTTTGGGTTAGCTGGTAAGAGGAACTGGTGGGACCCGGTGCGGGCACTGACTGGAGAAGAGAGGAGTGATTCGGTGGAGGGTTACCTTAGTACCTGCTACCTCAGCAAGGGGGCAATGGTCTTAGATCCGGCGGAGGTTTGGGTGTTTGATCTAGTAATTGGAGGGGAGAAATCATGTTGCTGAGGTGAGAGTGACAGCAGAGAGTCTGGAGCAGAAGGCTGAGTGTGAGGACCTATTGGAGAAGCATAGTTCAGGATGTTAGCGAAGGAGGGAAAAGGCCTCCACATAGGGAAATCTCCTTTCACCCTTTTGAGGACTTTCAGAAGTTAAAAAGGTCAGGCAGAATTTGAGGATCTAGAGACCCCTCTAGGGGCCATCGGTTTTGGTGATCTAATTGGTAATAGGGCCAATGCTGTGTACAGAAGTTGATGAGGAGTTTGGGTTCCATCATGCACTGCCTGTATGATCACAACCCTATGACTTACAGAAGAAGTCGGCATTCCCCCCACACAACCGTGACTGTTTGTGGCTTTGGTAGTCCACCGGGCAAACATAGTAATCTAGGCTAGCCTACCTGCATCTGGCTTGCGTGTCCCTACATCCATAATGATTGTTTCCATTATCAATGGGGCAGAATGGATTTAAGGGAAATTTAGTGGGATCCTCTTCATCAGGTATATCCCAATAGGAAAGACCTATAGCCAGCTGACAAATGTCTGGGTGGATAGATGTCCACCAACTCCCTAAGTGGGCTGTATGCGAGATAGATCATACTTCTTTACCAGTAGGATTTGTGATCAGCCATCGCTGCTGAATGGGTTGAATAGGTTTAGGACTACTGGTGGTCAAGGGGAGAGTGTATAGCCTTAGACACAGGGTAAATACACAATTTGAAAGTTTTACCAATTTTTTCCTGTTTCAAGCCAGAGTCTGGACAGGGTCAGGCTTGAGATGAGAGGTATGGATCCAGGAAGTGATTCTTTCTACCTTTACCACTGTAGGTGTTATAAGTAGCACCTTGTATCGTCATTTCCAGTGGGGTTCCAGGGATGACACCTGATGTCGACTTACATAGATGAAGTCTCTTACTTGATATCGATGTAGAGTCCACTCGTCCCCAGGTTGATAGGCATTGGCCATCTGTTTTCACAGGTATCCCTGAGTTCTTTCAAGAGCTTTAATTCAGTCAAGAAATGGGGTGTGGAAGGAATTGTTAGGTCTTAGAGTTGGGGTTAGGTCCCTTACTGAAGGAGGGGCACCATGGACAATTTCATAGGGGGTGAGGTTACACGAAGAAACAGAGGGAGTATTTCTTCCATGAAATAGTGCATAAGGCAGGAGCATAGTACAATCTATTATGCAGGTTTCTAAGCTTAATTTCGTTATGGTCTCTTTAATGGTTCTATTCATTCTTTCTACCTGTCCTGAACTCGGTGGTCTATAAGCACAACATAACTTTTAATTAATCCCCAGGGTTTTTCCTAACCCCTGACTTACCTGGGCTACAAACGCCAGTCCATTATCAGACCTTATTACTTAAGGCAGGCCGTATCTTGTAAAAATATCTTTCAGGATCTTCTTGACGACCATTTGCGCTGTTTCGTTTTTTTTTTTCTTTTTTCCTGGAAAAGGCTTCAATCCATCCTCAAAATATATCTACAAAGACTAGGCGATATTTAATTTCAAACCTTGCTGGCTTAATTTTAGTAAATTCCACTTCCCAGAATTGTCCTGATCTGGTTCCTCGTAGGTGCTTTTTTGCAGGAAGCTTGGAATGGTAAGCATTATCCATGACAGACCTGACAGGCTTTTGTTACCCATTCAGTTATTTCCTTTTGCTTTGAGTCGGTTAGTAAAAAACTCTGTTCTTGACCCTTCAGGAATGAATGCAATTTCTTTGAACCAAGTTGAGTGAGTTGATGTGCATTTTCTACTGACATATATAGAGCCGTGACTATAGGAGTTTTTACTGAAGGATTTAGAAATTCCACTTGTGGTCCTTCAGGGTTAAAAGTTATTTTGGCCCGGAGCTTGGTGAGCAGATCTCTGCCCATCAGTGGGGCCGGGCATTCTGGGATTACTAAGAACGAGTGATGGATTTTTCCTTTCCCCTGGTCCATGGTCCTCTTAGTTGTCCAAGCCCGATATTTTCTGCCATTAGCCCCTTGAATTAGAGACCTTTTATTTGATAGAGAGACCAATGGGGCCTTAAGGGCAGAGTATATTGCCCCTGTATCCACTTCAAAGTTTGCTGGGGTCCCCTCCACTTCAAAATTTACCCTGAGCTCTCGGAGGGGATCTGAGCCCCAACGTTCTTAGTCATCCTCCAGAGTCAGAATGGCTGGCTAGAGTGGCTGTCTCTTTCAATGGCACTCTTTGAAGCAGTGTCCTTTTTCTTTACAGTAGGCACATTAAATTGAGGCCAGGGGTGGCCTCTAGTATGGGCCCCGATATCCATTCCTGTCTCCATGTTTCTTATTTCTGGCCTATTTGTTGTTGTGACCAGGACCTTAGTCAATGCCTTAGTCTGTCTTTTGTTTCTTTTATCCTCCCTTTGCTCCCTGCTCTTCCTCAGTTTCTCTCTTATAGTATACCTTCTCGGCTACTCTGACTAAATCTCTCAAAGTCATATCTTGTAATCCATCTAAGCATTGTAACTTTCTTTTAATATCCAGGGCAGCTTGCCCATAAAGGCCATCTTGACAGATGCCTTTTGATCCTCTGCCTGAGGATCGAAAGGAGTATATCTCCTATATGCCTCCATAATTCTCTCTAAAAACATAGAGGGAGATTCATCAGGCCCTTGAATAATCTCTCTTAACTTGGCAAAATTTGTTAGTCGCCTAGCGGCCACTAAGATACCCACAATTAGAGACCAGCGATAAGTGGACAGATGCTCCCTACCTTCAAAGGTGTTGGGGTCCCAGTTTCGTCGATTCAAGGAAAAGCCGGGTTGAATATGTTGGGAAGTTTTGTCGGTCACCCATCTGGTCAGAGGATATTTTCTCCAGCATCCAGGAGGATTCTCTTTTGTTTCTCTGTCATGAAGAGACAACCCTAGGTGTTGTTGGCAGTCATCCCAAGTAGGCTGGTGTGAAAACATCAATGACTCAACCACACCTAGGAGCCGGGTGGGGTCCTCAGTAAAAGGGGGATATTTATTTTTCCAGTTATATTGGTCTGAAGAGGAGAAAGGTTAATACTGGTAGGCTTGCATTTTTCCCCCAAGGCCATTGTCAATCATTGGCCCCTAGGGATGAGGGGGAGCATCATTCGAGTTCCAGGTTTTTCAATCATTCACTGCTGGTGAGTACCTTTAGCTGGCCTAGCTTCCTCCAGAGGAGGAGGGGCTGTGTGTGCTGCGGGGAAATTAACTGGAGGGCGCTGGGCTGGCTTATCTTCCTCCAATGGTGGAGAGGTTGAGTCAGCAGCAGGGGAATCACTTAGAGGGTGTTGGTCTTTGGGGGACGTGGGCAGGAGATAAGGAGGGGGATGAGAGTCCAGTAGAGTCAAATCTTGTGACTCAGGGAGAACAGAGGGTGGAGGAGGAGGAGGAGCAGAGGGTTTGAGAGATCATGGGGGAAGGAGTAGGAGCGGGGGTAGGGGCAAGGAAATGCTTCACCCATGGAGGAGATTTGCAGAGGTCCTGCCAAGTTAAGATATATGGCTGTTGATCCGGACGGATATGTGGCCCTGGCTGAAAGACAATATCCTCTGACTTTTTAAATTAGTGGGAAGTAGAAAGATCCTTCTAGGGGCCATCCGAATCCAAAGGTGGGCCATTCTGAGGCACAGAGAGTCTGCCAGGTCCAGAATTTTACTGAAAAAGAAAGATTCTGAGCCCTTAAGGGTACTTTGGTCCAGTGATCAAGGGTCAGGGACAGAGGCATTGAAGTGCTCTGTCCCATAATGAAAGATACACAAACAGTAAAAGCGATGACACACGACACAGACAAGACAAGAAAATAAAGACAGACAATGGAACTTCCAACACTGAGACCAGGACTAAGTATCTGGCCAAACCCAATGGGCTGGCGATACCGAATCTGAAACAAAATATCACTGAGTTGAGGAGACTATTGCTCCTCGATTTCCCGAGTACTCTGGTGCATCCCCCAGGGATGTGGCCTGTGGCTCTGTGACACGTATGTCAGCCACCATCGGAGAGAGGTCACACTCTTCATTGACAGCCATTTTGCGAAGCCCTAACCTGAAACCTGAAACCAGAAAGAGGCACCATACATACCCCAAGAGGAGCCTGTTGGGGTCTCTCGTTCGCCGCTGCCGGATCTCACTGGAACCTCCATATGTAAAGGTCAGACGAGCATCGGGTGAAGAGACCACCAAAAGACTGTCTCATGCAAAAGCAAAGGTTTTATTGGGGGTCCAGCATGCTGGGGCTCAGAGCTCACTTGAATAGAGCAGAGAGCCCTGAGAACAGCTTAAGCAGAGCTTATATACTTTGCTTGGAGAGGGCAGAGAGGAAACTTTATTGTTTGGTCTGGGCGAGTGAGCAGTTTGCGTGCAACCGGGTGAATGAGTACATTCTGCAGGTTGGCAGTTGGGGACAGCACATTCTGGGAACAAGATTAGCAAACAGTTCTCAAGATTTCAAAAGTGTTTTGTTTAGCATACAGAAAAACGGGAAGTGACATTTACCTATTTTACTAAATTTTCATTACCGAATATACTTTGCCAGATTTCCTAATGTCTCTATTGAAATCTGCTTTCCTACATATTTTCCCCATTTCATCATTGTGACTGACTCTTCACATGTGCTGACATTTACATTCACTCTATACCCGAAACCCCATAGCTAAAGAACTTTTGGTGCAAATCCTATACTCACTCTCCGTTCTAAACTTACCGACTATCGTCCTAATCCTACCGACTATTCTTTTTTTTAAATTTTTTTTTCTTAAAGAAAGAGTTAGAGAGAGAGGGAGAGAGAGAGAGAATTTTTTAACATTTATTTTTTTTAGTACTTGGCAGACACAACATCTTTGTTTGTACGTGGTGCTGAGGATCGAACTCGGGCCGCACGCATGCCAGGCGAGCGCGCTACCACTTGAGCCACATCCCCAGCCCCCCGACTATCCCTTTATGACTGGAAGTTCTCTTTGACAATAAATAATCCAAAGTACAAGGTCCTATGCATTTGTATATTGATTTATCTGAGACATCTGTGCAGAAAATAAATGAATGCTAAATATTGCAATCAAGGGCCCAACACCCTTCTGGGCTTCAAATATTACCTTTATTTCTGTTTTCGTGCTTATATTTCACCTATATATTCTTGAAAATATCGAAGGTTCGCCATACCATTATTCATCCAGCAGAATGATTCCTAACCCCAATCGAAACTGTTATTAACCCTAACCATACACTCTTCCCTCAATCTAACTTTACAGAAGAGCAGGGACAGAGTTGGTCTTACAATACAGGAATTTACGGTTTCTTCCAACTGCTGAGAAACTCAAAGGTCCATGCAAAAATGATCCCTGGAGAAGTTGTAGGCACATATGTACGAACTGAGAGAGCAAAAGTCATCTTCCATTGAAAACAACCTGGTCAGGATGAAGGGATGTGTCTGAATCAGCCTCTCTCTTCTTAATATGGAGAAGAAGGACCAAACTACGCCAGTGTGGAGAGCACTTCCCGGGTGCCTATGGTTGATATACCATTCTAACTTGTGAAAGTGTCACAGGATGTAGGGGCAGCCTCCATTTTATGGGACACTTTGAAGCAACTGTTAGGACAAAGTGGTTGCCAAGGCAGTGACCTCATTCAGATCTTAAAGGAAGTGACCTCACCTAACATCCTTTGTGATGGAACTCTCTGAACTTGGGATCCAGGAAGCCAGGCACCCAAATTCAGTCTCAGTCCCAGTCCCATTCGCAGTGGTTTCAATTGTTCAGATTTACCAAGGACAGAGTCAGTCTTGTTGGTACCTACGGAGGGGAGGATGCCCAAATGCCAGGAAAGCTCTGAAGAGTGGCCTTTCCTGAGAAAGCAGTTAGTGGATCACCGCTGGCTCCTGAGAACTTCACAGTGTTGACCAAGGAGACCAGATCTGAGACAGGACAGGCCATTTCGGGGTAACATAGTATGGCCCACCAATCAGAGGACACTATGGATAGTCACAGACTGACTTGGGGGAAGAAGGTGTCTTTGTGGATGTGGGTGTTGGTTTGTGGTTTTGTCTCATGTTCTGAGAATAGGTAATAAAGGCGGTTTTTTGGTTTGAAGTGAATTGTTTCTAATAAGTCTTTTGAAAAGGCGAGTGTTTCTAAGTCTGTGTATCCCACTGTGTCCGTGGTTCTAGACATTAGAAAAGAGAATGCATCAATGGATGTCTCCTGTCTAGTAGAAATCTTCCCAACATTCATCCTGCCAATTTATGAATGGACTGCGGCTTGCCTTATGAATGGGCAACACCTACTATCTTCCTAAGATTATATTTTGTTCCTGAATCCACTCCACTCTCCAGAATAGGCTCATGGTTATGTGTCCAATATATATACCACCTCCAAGCTCTGTGACATGGCCATGTACTGGATAGCTAAAGGGAATGGCGAGCATCTCAGAAAACTCAGATATCAGTGTGACCAGGAAAGTCTCAGTGGAGAAATCCTGCTTTGGGCCATTTGCTTACCTATTGTTCTGTTGCCCTGAATTTCAGGAAGCTTTTTGCCTCAGACCACCCCTTTGTGAAGCCTGAAGAAATGAGTTGTCAAATGCAAATGAATGGGCATCACCTGTGGCTCTTTGCTTGATTGCTTTGGAAAGGGATGTGTCTGAATCAGCCTCATGACCCTATGTGAGGCTGTGGCTTAGATTCTTAGCACCTGATGGATCTAAAGAAAGATACCATGTGTGCATCCAAAACCAAAATGGCCAAATGAGCAGTCATTGTGGATTAAGTCTTTTGCTTTCCTCTGTTAGGTTCCTGAAATCCATCAAGTGAGAATAGGGATAATTTGGGTCAAATGAGTTCTTCAAACCCTGCAGAGACTAGCCCAGAGGTGCTTGGCTTTTCTCATGACTCCAAATCACATAAAGAATCTATACCTGAAAGTAAGTGGGCCCCAAATTGGAGATGCAGAGCAGTATTAAGTGCAGGCCTATTTAATCACTCTTGGTTCTCAGGAAGGGTGTCCAGGCCACCCTGACTTTAGGCAAATGAGGGGCAAGGGAACTTATTTGGATACTTTCTTTGTCTGCACCCCTCATGGAAATTTCCAGCCAGAGGTTATGATAAGTGTCTATATAGAGGATGTTGAGGGCCATGTGGGAGTGTTTTGGTTTTAATTCTGGTCATTTGTGTGGCGGTTGAAAGAGATGACTTAGTTCACCTGGGCTTGAACTCTGGTGTTATTCCCCTTAGAGACTGAATTCTGGAACTGTCCTCAGAGAAGTATTGCCATGAATTGTGTTGGGATTTTAGGAGGCAACACATGAGAGTCACCCTGAAATCTGAGATCTAGGCCAAGGTGGCTTCCACAGAGCACTGGGAATCTCAGCCAGGATTTCATGTGATTTTATTCTGAAAGTCTTGGCAGCCATAATTGAGAGTCAAAACACACATGGACCTCACATTTTAGACCTCAATGGGCCTGGATTCATGTAAAATATTGGCCACTCTTTGGGAAGCCTTGCCTGTGAGAGTTCTCCAGAGATTTCTTTGAAATGAGCTTCCTCACCATTTAATGTTTCCTAAATAAATTGAAACCCACAGTGCCTCCAACTTCATCTTTGAAAAATAGCTATGTACATACCATGGATTTTTTGAAATTTCCATGACCAGGTGGCAATGGAGAAACTTTGGATGACTTGTTGCTGATCATGAGTGTACCAGACTGTGCTTGGATTTACTTGGTTTCATGAAAACAGTGTAGAAAAGAGATCCCTGTAAGTTGGAGACTGCTGAGTAGTGGGCCTAGAGCAGTGGTGTGCAGGTATGTGATAAAACATCTGTGGTGGTACCATGTGGATCTGCCCTTGGATTCCAAATGGCTTGAGACTGACATGGTGATGTCAGCAGACCCTTATATATAAAAGCATCTTGTTATATGGAGAGGTTTCAGGGCAATGTTCAGAATCAGATTGCTATGGACAAGCGGGCAAGCTATGTGGGGTAGAAGCCTGGTTGGTGCATTTTCCTGCAGACCTTGACCCACCACACGTGACAGAACTCCCTCCATAACTGGTACCTGTTGAACTCCTTGTATTTCCTGAAGCAAATACCAAATTCACCATGCAGAAGCAAGAAACACCTCGAAAAGTGGAAGATGATCAAATGGCTTCACAGTCCACATGGGGAGACACTTAGACCCCAGTGGCCACAGTTTACCTACAAAGAGAGAATTCAGCACTGCTTCCTCATGTTCATTTGAAAAAAAAAAAAAAAAACATATCCTCCAGGTCACAGAGATCAGACCCAGCTTTGTTGGCCTCACTAGAAAGGATGCTAAAATTCCTGAGAACAACATATATTTCAAGTGCCCAACCTCAGAGGCAGTTTCTCAAGAGTCTTTAGGCCCAATGAGCTCCATGTTTGTGAAGTGTTTACCCTGTCCCTTACTTTTGGAAACTCCTCTACCACATCCAATATTGTGAACTCCTGAATATTTTCCATTTCAGATATGTATTCACAGATTTCCTAACTCTTCTTCTCTAATCGTGTCTTATTTGGGGCAAAGGTAATGTAAAGGCAATGTTCTGGATGAGAGTGGGAATATTTTTGTGTAGCACATATTTGCATACACATTGGATTCATTTTCCTATTTTCCATTCGAATTACTGAATTCCTGACACTAACCCATACCCTAATAGACTCTGACTACTAATCCTAAAATGATGGACAAAAATAACCAAACAGAATGGAAATGAAAGCAGTTCAGAGAAGGCATGGTGTATAGTTGGACTTTCCTTTTGCATGATAAAGTGTAGGTGTTATAAATCTAGTCAATTTTTAATTGAAATAGATCTCCATGTGTTTTTAAAGTTAACAAATATGTGAATTCCTGTCTCCCTTTCTCTGTAGCCTGTTCAGCACATGTATTTTTATATGCAAATATAGAAACATAACTGGTATCACACGTACATCCTTGTGAGTTTGGCTGTCTTGGGAGATACAAATCATGGGAAGAGATCACTCCTCCTAAACGCTGTTGGAACTTAAAATTCAACCTATGGGTGAACTTCCTAGTTGAACAATATTATACATAAATCCATGTTCAGTAAAATGATTATTTTTGGATCTGTGGATGATATATGTTTCATAGTGAATTTCGATTGGCATGCATATTGATACATTTTAGTGTCTGTGTGTGTGTGTGTGTGTGTGTGTGTGTGTGTGTGTGTGTATATATATATATATATATATACATAAATGCACACACACACATATCTATATATATATACACTCTCAAGATTTTTCAAAATATGAAATATATGTTTCTTATTATACACTCCCTAAATTCATTCGTGTTCATATATGTAAATTTATAGTCAACATTTCACAAGATTATTCTGATAAAAATTCATCCACTTGAAATACGTATTTGTTTCCTACTACTGAAAACTAACTTCAGTGAATAGTGCATACAAATCATAATATTTCTACAGTAACTGACCCAGTTTAGCATCAATGCAAGTAGATTCCTATGGGATATGATGTGTATTTTGACGTTCATTTTCATTCAACACTGGTGCATTACTATTTTTTCAGTTTTTGCACATCATAGGATATATATTTCATCCACAAGTTAGGAAATTTATAGGCTTTTTTTATACTTACCATCAAATCCTGCTTCAGAACATATGAATTCCTCTATATTTCTTGACTCATCTTTTTATGAGATTTCTTTCCAAACACATTATTTTCCATTTCCATAATAACTTTTGAAGCTAAACTCACACACCCTTCATGATAAAACATAACCCTAATATTACCATTAGATGTATAACTCGTTGGAATGAATGATTGTATATCAATATAAGATTTCTTACGTATTTTCAGATATCAATTCAATCCATGATTTAAAGTGGAAACAGTATATTATTTATTCACAGTATTGTCAATTCATGCATTTCTTCTACATTCATAGACACAGGGTACAACTCTGTGTACCCCCAATACTAAGTTATATCTCTTCAAAATATTGCTCCAAGAAATGTTAGAAGAAATACTCATGTCACCTGATCTACATATACATTTTATCAGTAATATTCTGATCACAAAATGCAAAGGTCACACTTCTGATTGTAGCAAATCCTAGATGGAAAGTGATCCTGGATTACTAAAAACATCCATGTCCAGGTTGCCTAATGCTCTCCAATGTCAATCATATTGGTGACTACATATTTGTTTCTTCCTAAGATTATATATTGAAACTCAACCTTATTGATAATGTCTAATCCTATCATTCACTTTATACTTTGCCTGGTTTCATAATGTGTGTATTGATATCTGATTTCCTACATAATTTTCCCAGTTCATCATTGTGACTGACTCTCCACATGTGCTGAAATTTACATTCACTCTCTAACCGAAAACCTAGGGCTATTGAACTTTTGGTCCAAATCCTATACTCACTCTTCTTCCGAAACAGACCGACTATCTTCCTAATCCTAACAACTATCCCTTTTTGACTGGATGAACTCTTCTACATTCAATCATCCAGGGTACAAGGTGATATGCCATTGTATATTGATTTATCTGAGACATCTGTGCGAACGAAATTCAATGCTAAGTATTCCAATCAAGGACCCAATGCCCTTCTGGGCTTAAAATCTTACCTAGATTTCTGTTTTCATACTTATATTTCACATCTATATTCTTATAAATATCCCAGGTTCCCAATACCATTATTCATCCAGCAGAATGATTCCTAACTCAAATTGAACATGTTATTAACCCTAATCATAGATTGTTCCCTCAATCTAACTTTATAGAAGAACAGGGACAGAGTTGGTCTTAATATAGAGGAATATAGGGGATCTTCCACCCGCTGAGAACCTCAAAGGTCCATGCAGAAATTATCCCTGGGGAAGATGAAGGCAGCTATAAAGTACCTGAGAGGGCAAAAGTCATCTTGTAAGGCAAACAACCTGGTTAGGATGAAGGGATGTGTGTGAATCAGCCTCTCTCTTCTTAATGTAGAGAAGATGGACCAAACCAGTTCTGTGTGAGAGCTGTTCCTGGGTGCCTATGGTTGATATACCATTCTAAGTTGTGAAAGTGTCACAGAAAGTAGGCTCAGCCTCCATCTCATGGGACCCTTTGAAGGAACTGTTAGGACAAAGTGGTTGCCAAACCAGTGACCTCATTCAGTTCCGAACGGAAGTGACCTATCTCACTTCCTTGGTCTTGGAACACTCTGAACTTGGAATCCCGGAAGCCAGGCACACAGAACCAGTCCCAGACCCAGTCCCAGTGGGCTCACTTGTTTGGTTTTACCAAGGACAGAATCAGTCTTTCTTGGTACCTACTGATTTGAGAATGGCCAAATGCCAGGAGAGCTTTGGAGAGTGGCCTTCCCTGAGAAAGAAGGTAGTGGCTCAAAGCTGGCTCCTGACAACTTCAAAGAGTTGGCCAAAAATTCCAGCTCTGAGACAGTACAGGGCATTTTGGGGAAACATAGTATGGTACAACAGTCAGAGGAAATTCCGGAGAGTCAAAGACCTACTTGGGGGGAGAAAGTCCTATGTTTTTGTGGGTGTGAGTTTGTTGTTTTGTCTCATGTTCTGAGAATTGGTGGGAAAGGCAGTTTGTTTGATTTGAAGTGGACTGTTTCTAGTAAGTCGTTTGACAAGGCAAGTGTTTCTATGTCTATGTATCCCACTTTGTTTGTAGTTGTAGACATTAGAAAACATAATGCATCAATGAATGTGTCCTGTCTAGTATAATGCTTCCCAAAATTCATACTGCCCGATTCATGATTGGACTGCAGCTTTCCTTATGGATGGGTAGCAATGACTAACTTCCTAATTTCCTGTTTTATTCCTGAATTCTGGCCACTCTCCGGAATAGGCTCATGGTTTTCTGTCCAAGATATGTACCACCTCCAAGCTCTGTGACATGGCCATGTACTGGAGAGCTGAAGGAAATGGGAGCATCTCAGGAAACTCAGATATCAGTGTGAACAGTAAAGTCTATGTGGAGAAACCCTGCTTTGGGAATTTTGCTTACCTATGGTTCTGGTGCTGTGAATATCTAGAAGGTCTTTGCCTTAGGCCACCCCATTGTGACTCCTGAAGAAAAGAGTTTTCAAATGGAAATGAATAGGCATCACCTGTGGCTCTTTGTTTTATTGCTTTGTAAAGAGATGTGTCTTAATCAGCATATTTTCCCAGTGTGATTATTTGGAGAAGTAGATCAATATTAATGGCAGGCCTATTTGATCATTCCTGATTAACAGGAAGGGTTTCCAGGCCACCCTGACTTTAGGCAAATTAGAGGCAAGGGAGATTATTTTGGGCACTGTCTTGGTATGCACCCTTCATGGAAACCTCAACCCAGGGGTTATGATGAGTGTCTATATAAAAGAAGATGAGGGCCATGTGGGAGTGTTTTGGTATTAATTGTGGTCAGTTGTGTGGCAGTAGGAAGAGATTCCTGGGTCAACCTGGGCTTGAACTATGGTGTGATTCCCCTTAGAGACTGAGTTTTGGAACTGAACTCAGAGAAGTATTACCATGAATTCTGTTGGGATATTAGAAGGCCACGCATGAGAATTGCCCTTGGAGACTGAGATTTAGGCCCAGGATGGCTTTCCACAGAGCACTGGGAATCTCAGCTAGGATATCACATGATTTCATTCTGAAAAACTTGGCAGCCATACTTGAGAGTCAAATCACACATGGAACTCACATTGTAGACCTCAATGGGCCAGGCTTCATTTGACCTTTTGGCCACTCTTTGGGAAGACTTGCCTGTGAGAGTTCTCCTGAGCTTTCATTGAAATGAGCTTCCTCACCATTTAATGGTTCCTGAATGAATTGAAACCCACAGTGACACCAACTTCATCCTTGAAAAATGGCTAGATAAATACCATGGAATATTTGAAATTCCCAAGAGCAGGTGGCACTGGAGAATCTTTGGATGTTCTGTTGCTGATCATGAGTGTACCAGACAGTGCCTTGATTTACTGGGTTTCATGAAAATGGTGTAGAACAAAGGTGCCAGTACGTTGGAACCTGCTTAGTAGTGGGCCTAGAGCAGTGGTTTGCAGGTGTATGATAAAACATCTGTGATGGGGCCACATGGATCTGCCATTGGCTTCCAAATGCTTTGTGACTGACATGGTGCAGCCAGCAGACCCTTATATGTTAAGGCATCTTGTTACATTGAGAGGTTTTAGGGCAATGTTCAGAATTGGGTTGCTGCAGACAAGGAGGCAAGCTTTGTTGAATAGAAGCCTGGTTGGGGCGTTCTCCTGCACACCCTGACCCACCACACGTGAGAGTACTCCCTCCAGCACTGTGTCCCCGTTGAACTCATGGTATTTACTGATGCCAATACCAAACTCCCAGTGCAGCAGTAAGAATCACCAGGAAAAGTGGAGGATGACCAAATGGCTTCTCAGTCCAAACGAGGAGACACTTAGCTCCCAGTGGCCACAGTTTACCTACAATGAGGGAATTCAGAGCTGCTGCCTCATGTTCACTAGAAAATAAGAAACCATGTCCTTCAGGTCACATATATGCAGATCCAGCTTTGATTGTCTCACTACAAAGGAAGCTGAAGCTCCTGACAACAACATATATTACAAGGTCCCAACTTCAAAGGCAGTTTCTCAAAGAGTCATTAGGCCAGCAGAACTCCATATTTGTGGAGTATTTACCCTATCCCATACTTTTGGAAATTTCTCTACCGCCTCCAAGGCTGTGAACTCCTGAGCATTTTCATTTCCACATACGTATTCACAGATTTTCTAACTCTTCTCCACTAATTGTGTCTTAATTGGGGCGAAGGTTATGTCAAGGCATTGTTCTGGATGAGAGTGGGATGATTTTTGTGTAGCACATATTTGCATACACATTAGATTCATTTTCATATTTTCCATTTGAAATACTGAATCCCTGACATTAACCCATAACCTACTAGACTCTGACTACTAATCCTAATATGATGGAGAACAAGAAACCTAACAGAATAGAAGTACAGGCCGTTCATAGGAGGCATGGTGTATACTTGGACTTCCCTTCTGCTTTATCAAGGGTATGTGTTATAAATCTAGTAAACTTTTCATTGTAATAGTTCTCCATGAGTTTTTAAAGTTAACACATATGTAAATTTCTGTCTCCCATTCTCTGTAGCCTATTCATCACATGTATTTTTTATGCATATTTAGAATCCTACCTGGTATCACAAGTACATTTTTGTAAGCTCGCTGATTTTGAAAGATACATATTGTGATAAGATATCACTCCCCCTAAATAATGATGGAACTGAAAATTAAACCTATTGGTGAATTTCCTAGATGAACAACATTATATATAAATCGATGTTCAGTAAAATGAATATTTTTGGATATGTGGATGATATGTATTACACGGTGAATTTCGATTAGCATTTATATTGCTACATTATAATGTCTGTGTGTGTCTATCTATATCTATATCTATATCTATATCTATATCTATATCTATATCTATATATATATATATATATATGTACTGTCCAGATTTTTCAAAATATGAAATATATATGTCTTATTATACACTCCCTAAATTCACTCATGTTTCTATATGTGGTTTATAATCAACTTTTCACAAGATAATTCTCAGAAATATTCATCCGCCTGAAATACATATTTATTTCCTAGTACTGAAAACTAACTTCAGTGAATGGAGCTTACAAATCCTAATATTTCTACAGTAACTGAATCAGTTTAACATCAATGCAAGTAGAATCCTACGGGACATGATGTGTATTTTGAAGTTTATTTTTATTCAATATTGGTACATTATTATTTTTTCAGTTTATGGACATCATAGGATATATCATTTCATCCACAAGTTCAAAAATTTATAGGCATTTGTTTCACTTTCAATCACTTCCTGCTTCAGAACACATGTATTCCTCTAAGTTTCTTGACTGGTCTTTTCATGAGATTTTATACCAAACACATTAATTTTGATTTTCATAATCACTTTTGAAGCAAAACTCACATACCATTCATATTAATTATCACTCTGATATTACCATTAGATGTATAACTGGTTTGAATGAATGATTGTATGTCAATATAAGATTTCTTATATCTTTTCAGATATCAATTCTGTCCATTATTTAAAGTGGAACCAGTTATATTATTTATTCACACTATGGTCTATTCATGCATTATCTCTATATACATAGACACAGTGTACACCTCTTTGTACCCCCAATACTAATTTATACGTCTTCAAAATATTGCTCCCTGAAATGGTGGATGTGGACTCATGTCACCTGATCTTCATATACATTTAATCACAGAAATATTCTGGACACAAAATGCAAAGGTCACACTTATGATTGTATAAAAGCCCAAATGGAAAGAAAACATGGATTACTAAAAACATCCATGTCCAGGTTCCCTAATGCTCTCAAATGTCAATCCTATTGGTGACTACATATGTGTTTCTTCTTAAAATTATATATTCAAACTCAACCCATTTGAAAATGTCTAATCCTATCCCTCACTTTATACTTTGCCTGATTTCATTATGTCTCTATTGCTATCTGCTTTCCTACATATATTCCCCAGTTCATCATTGTGACTGACTCTTCACATGTGCTGACATTTACATTCACACCCTAATAAATAACCTATTGCTAAAGAACTTTTGTTCCAAATCCTATACTCACTCTTCTTCCTAAACATACTAACTATCTTCTTAATCCTACCGAGTATCCCTTTTTGACTGGATGTTCTCTTCTACATTCAATCATTCAAGGTACAAGGTCTTATGCTATTGTATATTGATTTATCTGAGACATCGGTGCAGAATGTAATTCAACGCTAAGTATCACAATTAAGGGCCCAATGCCCTTCTGGGCTTCAAATCTTACTTAGATTTTTTTTTTTCATACATATATTTCATCTCTATATTCTTAAAATAATCACAAGTTTCCAATACCATTATTCATGCAGCAGAATAATTCCTAACCCAAATGGAACATGTTATTAACACTAACCATACACTGTTTGTGTTAATAACATGTTTACAGAAGAGCAGGGACAGTGTTGATCTTACAATACAGGAATGTAGTGGATCTTCCATCTGCTGAGAACCTCAAAGCTCCATGCAGAAATGATCACTGGAGAAGATGTAGGCAGGTATGAAGGACCTGAGAGAGCAAAAGTTATCTTCCATTGCAAACAACCTGGTCAGGATGAAGGGATGTTTCTGAATCAGCCTCTCTCATCTTAATGTAGAGAAGATGGACAAACCAAGACTGCGTGGAGAGCTGTTCCTGGTTCCCTATGGTTAATATACCATTCTAACTTGTGAAAGTGTCACAGGAAGTAGGAGCAGCCTCCATCTCATGGGACCGTTGGAAGAAACTCTTAGGACAAAGTGGTTGCCGAGGCAGTGATCTCATTCAGTTCCTGAAGGAAATGACCTCAAAGCACTTCCTTATTGATGGAACTCTCTGAACATGGGATCCAGGACGCCAGGCACCCAGATCCAGTCCCAGTCCCAGTCCCAGTGGTCTCACTTGTTTGGATTTACCAAGGACAGAATCAGTCTTTCTTGGTACCTACTAAGGTGAGGAAGCCAAATGCCTGGAAAGCTTGGAAGAGGGGTTTTTCCTGGAAAAGCAGGTAGTGGCTCACTCCTGGCTCCTGACAACTTCACAGAGTTGGCCAAGGAGACCAGATCTGAGACAGGACAGGGCATTTCGGGGGAACATAGTATGGCCCACCAGTCAGAGGATACTCCGGATAGTCTCATACCTATTTGGGGGAAGAAGGTGTCATTGTCGGTGTGGGTGTGGGTTTGTGGTTTTGTCTCATGTTCTGAGAATAGGAAGAAAAGTCAGTTTGTTTGGTTTGGAGTGAACTGTTTTTAGTAAGTCGTTTAACAAGGCAAGTGTTTCTGGGTCTGTGTATCACACTGTGTCCGTGGTTGTAGACATTAGAAAAGAGAATGCATCAATGGATATGTCCTGTCTAGTAGAAAGCTTCCCAGCATTCATCCTGCCCATTTTATGAATGGACTGTGGATTGCCTTATTAATGGGCAATACCTGCTACCTTCTTAAGTTGCTGTTTTCCTCCAGAATTCTGGACACTCTCCAGAATAGGCTCATGGTTTTGTGTCTAAGTTATGTACCACACCCAAGCTCTGTGACAAGGCAATGTTCTGAATAGCTGAAGGAAATGATGAGCATCTGAGAAAACTCAGATATCAGTTGACCAGGAAAGTCTCATTGGAGAAACCCTGCTTTGGGCCATTTGCTTACCTATTGTTCTGTTGCCCTGAGAGTCAGGAAGTCTTTGTCTCACACCACCCCTTTGTGAATCCTGAAGAAAATAGTTTTCAAATGGAAATAAATAGGCTTCACCTTTGGCTCTTTACTTAATTGATTTGGAAAGAGTTGTGTCTGAATCAGCCTCTTGGCCCAGTGTGATTCTTTGACTTAGATTCTCAGCACCTGATGGATCTAAAGAAAGATCCCATGTGTGCATCCAAATCAAAAATGGCAAAAAGAGCTGTAATTGTGGATGAAGTCTTCTGCCTTCCTCTGTAAGGTTCCTGAATTCCATCAAGTGAGAATAGGGATCATTTGGGTCAGATGAGTTCGTCAAAGCCCTTCTGAGGCTATCCCGTAGGTGCTTAGGTTTTCTCATCACTCCAATTCACATAAAGTATCTTTAAGTGACACTCAATAGGCCTCAAATGGAAAAAGTGGAGCAGTATGACAGGCAGGCCTTTTTGATCACTCCTGGTACAAAGGAAGGGTGTTCAGGCCACCCTGAATTTAGGCAAATGAGGAGCAACGGAGCTTATTTTGGACACTGTCTTGGGCTGCGTCCCTCATGGACACCTCCAGCCAGAGGTTATGATGAGTGTCAATATGGAAGAAGATGAGGACCATGTGGGAGAATTTCGGTTTTATTGTGGTCATTTGTGTGGCAGTTGGAAGAGATGACTGGGTCCACCTGGGCTTGAACTCTGGTGTGATTCCCCTTAGAGACTGAGTTCTGGAACTCACCTCAGAGAAGTATTGCCATGAATTGTGTTGGGATTTGAGGAAGCCACGCATGAGAGTCATCCTTGGAAACTGAGATGAAGGCCCAGGGTAGCTTTCCACAGGGCACTCTGATCTCAACCAGGATATCACATGATTTTATTCTGAAAGACTTGGAAGCCATTGTTGAGAGTCAAAACAGACAATGACATCCCATTTTAGACCTCAATGGCCCTGGCTTCATGTGACCTTTTGGCCACTCTTTGGGAAGCCTTGCCTGTGAGAATTCTCCAGAACTTACATTGAAATGAGTTTCCTCAACATTTAATGGTTCCTGAATGAATTGAAACCCACAGTGCATCCAACTTCATCCGTGAAAAATGGCTAGATAAATACCATGAAAATTTTCAATTTTCCATGACCAGGTGGCACTGGAGAACCATTGGCTATTCTGTTTCTGATCATGAGTGTACCAGACAGTGCCTTGATTGATTGGGTTTCATGAAAATAAGTTGGAGCCTGCTGAGTAGTTGTCCTAGAGTAGTGGTTGGCAGGTGTGTGAAAAAACATCTGTGGTGGGGCCATGTGGATCTGCCATTGGCTTCCAAATGGCTTGTGACTGACATGGTGCAATCAGCAGACCCTCCTATGCAAAGGCATCTTGTTATATGGTGACGTTTCAGGGCAATGTTTACAATCAGGTTGCTATGTTTAAGGGGGCAAGTTATGTGGGATAGGAGCCTGGTTGGTGCATTCTCCTGCATACCCTAATGCACCACGCCTGAGAGAACTCGCTCCAGCACTGTGTCCCAGTTGAATTCCTTGGATTCCATGAAGCAATTACTAAACTCCCAATGCAACAGCAATAAACACATATAGAATCCTACCTGGTACCACACCTACATTCTTGTGAGGTGAACGACTTGGCAGATACAAATTGTGAGAGAAGATCACTCCTCCTAAACGCTGTTGGAACTGAAAATATAACCAATGGGTGAGCTTCCTAGTTTTACAACATTATATATAAATCCATGTTCAGTAAAATGAATATTTTTAGATCTGTGAATGATATATATTTCATGATGAATTTCGAATAGCATATATATTGCTAGTTTTTAATGTGTGTGTGTATGTATATATATGTGTGTTTGTATGTATATATATGTGTGTGTGTGTGTGTGTGTGTGTGTGTGTGTATATATATATATATATATATATACACACACATTCTCCAGATTTTTCAAAATATGAAATATTTGTATCTTAATATACACTCCCTTAATTCATTCATATTCATGTATGTGGATTTATGATCATCTTTTCTAAATATTATTCTCAGAAATATTCATCCACCTGAAATACTTTTTTGTTTTTAGTACTGAAAACTAACTTCAGTGAATGTTGCATACAAATCCTAATATATCTAGAGTAACTGACCCAGTTTACCCTCAATGCAAGAAGATTCATATGGAACATAATGTGTATTTTGATGTTCTTTTTAATTCAACACTGGTACATTACTATTTCTTCAGTTTATGCACATCATAGGATATATATTTCATCAAAAAGATCACAAAATTATAGGCATTTTTTCACTTTCAATCACTTCCTACTTTAGAACACATGTATTCTTCCATATTTCTTGAGTGGTCTTCTCAAGATTCTTTTTTACAAACACATTATTTTCGATTTTTATAATCACATTGAAGCAAAACTCACACACCCTTCATGATAAACCATAACCCTAATATTAACATTGATGTATAACTTGTTGGAATGAATCATTGTATATCAATATACGATTTTTTATATTTTCAGATATCAATTCAATCCACCATTTAAAGTGGAACCAGTTATATTACTTATTCACAGTTGGTCTATTCATGCATTATCTCTATATTCATAGACACCGGGTACACCTGTTTGTACCCCAAATACTAATTTATAAGTCTTCAAAATATTGCTCCCAAAAATGGTGGAAGAAATACTTATGTCACCCGATCTATATATACATGTTATCACAGTAATATTCTGGACACAAAATTCAAAGGTCAAACTTATATTTGTACCAAAGCCTAAATGGAAAGTGAACATGGATTACTAAAAACATCAATGTCCAATTTGCCTATTGCTCTCAAATATCAATCCTATTGATGACTACATATTCGTTTCTTCCTAAGATTATATATTCAAACTCAACCCTGTTGAAAATGTCTAATCCTATCACTGACTTTATACTTTTCCTGATTTTGTAATGTCTGTATTGATATCTGCATTCCAACATATTTTCTCCAATTCATCATTGTGACTGACTCTTCACTTGTGTTGACATTTACATTCACTCTGTAACCGAAACCCTATTGCTAAAGAACTTTTGTTCCAAATTTTATACTCACTCTTCTTCCTAAACCTACCGACTATCTTCCTAATTTTACCGACTATCACTTTTGAATGGATGTTCTCATCTACATTCAATCATCCAAGTAAATGTAGGGCGAGTGTCAGAGGATGAGACCACCAAGAGACTATCTCATGCAACAGAAAGGGTTTATTTGGGGTCCAGAATGCTGGGGCTTAGAACTCACTTGAATAGAGCAGAGAGCCCTGAGAACATCTTAAGCAGAACTTATATAATTTTCTTGGAGAGGGCAGGGAGGGAAGTTTATTGATGGGTCAGGGGGAGTTAGCGGTTTGTGTGTAAATGCGTGAGGGAGTACATTCTGCAGTTTGGCAGTTGGGGACAGCACATTCTGGGAACAAGATTAGGAAACATTTCTCAACATTTCAACAGTGTTTTGTTAAGCATACAGAAAAACAGGAAGTGACAAGTACATATTTTATTAACATTTCATTCCTCACTTCTTCTTCTGGCTACTTTTAATCATAAAAGTGATTGTTGGGGGGTGTCACATTTTATGTATGCTAGTGGGGTATTAACATAAGTTTAACTTGTCCAATTTGAGCTTGGAGAAAAGAAATTACATGGTTGAGAAACAGGGTTTTATAGTAAGCAATAAAATGAGGATTATTATTGGACCGGCCAGGGTTGATTAAAACGTAGTTAACCAGGGGGACTGTGTAAACCAAGACTCAAACCACCAATTTTGGGTCTCTATCTCTCTTTGATGCTCTTCAAGGCATCTTTTTAATTTACTCATAGGGTTTGTTACAACTCCAGTATGGTCGACATAAAAAAAAAAAAAAAAAAAAAAAAAAAAAAAAAAAAAAAACATTCTTTCCTCAATGCAGCACAAAGGCTCCCTTCTCTCATGAAATGGAGGTCCAAACCTCGACTTTTCTGTAAAACAACTTCAAAGAGAGAGGTAAAAGATTCCTGCAAAGTTGTGATGGAATTTTCTAATATCTTTAAGTTTTGATCTATTGCTTCTTCTAATTGGGTCATTTGTTGTGTCCCATGGACCAGGGCAGTGGTTCCTGTGCGAACCCAGGCAGCAACTCCTATTCATAATAGAATGGCTAAGGTGAGAGATATATGTTCCCAACTGAACCGGGTTGTATGCCCCTCTATTTTATCTTCCAATGAACCTGCGTCATAATAGAGCACTCTGGGAAACATCTGCACCATTACACAATTAATCACTTCTGTGGACCATTTCATAAAAACATAAACAACGTTTAAGAATATAGAATTATATTGTTGTAGGGACGGACAAGGCAAGGCACCTAAGATAGCACCAAAGACAAGGAAATAGTCATATTTGGTTGCAACCAGATTCAGAGGGCATTGCTCCTGTTGTAATCAATTAATCCCCTGAAACCCAAGTTTAGGTAGTTTCAGAATTTTGTACCCAACATGTAAGGGAAGGGGCTCTGAAGTTCACAGTCTGCAGAAGTTCACAAAGAGCAGTTTTTGTTTCTGATTTTTCCTCAGTTCTGGGCAAGTTAAATTTTCAAGGACACCTGGGGGGGAGAGCTTTTTTTTTTTTTTTTTTCCCCTGCCAGCTGTTTCCATGGAGCCCAGTTTGTAACTTATTCATCTTAGCAATGTAGCCATCTCTATGAAGCCCCAGCTAAAGGACAGAAGCCTTGATCACATATGTTGTGAAAAACTAGTAAGGGTGTGTCTAGCTCAGGAGTGCTGATTTTTTTCATCCAGTTGCCAGGTAGACCAGGGCAACACAAAAAGAGGAAGTTTATCTACACTGAACTCTTTTATAGGGACTCTTTTGCTGAAAGTCCTAAAGTTAGCCATGGTGAAAACTTCTGGATAAGGTCAGTTAAGACTTTCCTGTGGGCCTGGTACAGAGGGGGAAGACGGGGAATGCAGGGCTGAGAGCAGCTCTTTGGATCTGAGAATGAGGAAGGAGAGATGTAAAAAAATAATGGAAAAGGGTTTTGAGATCTTCCTAGCAACAAAAACATGAGTAGTAGAACGGGTAGAACAGAGCGGGAGATGGGAGTGAGTATCCCAAAAAGCCTGTAAGGGACTTTAAATTCTTAGTAACCTGTTTTCAGTGATGGCAAAGCAACTTTAAAGGCCATTTTCATTACATCTTGGATAGGGGTCTGAGGGCTCTTCTCAGCTGGTTTGAGCTTTGGGTTAGCTGGTAAGAGGACCTGGTGGGACCCAGTGTGGGCACTGACAGGAGAAGAGAGGAGTGAGTGAGTGGAGGGTTACCTCAGTACCTGCTACCTCAGCAAGGGGGCAATGGTCTGAGAAACGGTGGAGGTTTGGGTTTTTAATATAGTAATTGGAGGGGAGAAATCAAGTTGATGAGGTGGGAATGACAACAGAGACTCTAGAGCAGAAGGCTGAGGGTGAGCATGTATTGGAGAAGCATAGTTCACGATGTGAGCAAAGGAGAGAAAAGGCCTCCACATAGAGGAATCTCCTTTCACCCTTTTGAGCACTTGCAGAAGTAAAAAAGGTCACACAGAATTTGAGGATCTAGAGACCCCTCTGGGGGCCATCGGTTTTGGTTGTCTAATTGGTAATATGGCCAATGCTGCGTAGAGAATTTCATGAGTAGTTTGGGTTCCATGTGGCAGTCTCTGTATGCTCACATCCCCATGACTTACAGAAGATGTTGGCGTTCCCCGCACACAGCCTTGACTGTTTGTGGCTTTGATAGTACACTGGGCAAACATAGTAATCTAGGCTAGCCAACCAGCATCTGGCTCGCGTGTCCCTACATCAATAATGTTTGTTTCCATTATCTATGGTATGGAAGGAATTTAATGGAATTTTAGTGGGATCCTCTTCATTAGGGATATCCCAATCGGGAAGACCTATACGCAGCTGACAAATGTCTGGCTGGAGAGATGGCCACCAGGTCCCTAAGCGGGCTGTATGCAAGATAGACCATACTTCCGTTCCAGTAGGATTTGTGATCAGCCATCGCTGCTGAACAGGCTTATGAGGGTTAGGACTACTGGTGGTCAAGGGGAGAGTCTATAGCCTTATCCACACAGCGAATCCACAATTTGAAAGGGTTTCCAGGCTTTTCCAGTTTCCAGCCAGAGTCTGGACAGGGCACAGGCTTGAGATGAGAGGTAGGGATCCAGGAAGTGATTTTGACTACCTTTACCCTGTAGGTGTTATAAGTAGCACCTGGTATGGTCCTTTTCAGCGGAGTTCCAGGGATGACACCAGATGTCGTCTTACATAGACGAAGTCTCTACTTGATATCGCTGTAGAGTCCCCTCATCCCCAGGTTGGTAGGCAATGGCCATCTGTTTTCACAGGTATCCCTGAGTTCTTTCAAGAGCTTTAAGTCTGTTAAGCAAGGGGGTGTGGAAGGAATCGTTAGGTCTTAGAGTTGGGGTAGGTCCCTTACTGGAGGAGGGACACCATAGAGAATTTCACAGGGTGTGAGGTTACACAAAGAAATAGATTGAGTATTTCTTGCATGAAACAGTACATAAAGCAGGAACATAGTCCAATCTTTTATGCCGGTCTCTAAGTTTAATTTCGTTATGGTCTCTTTAATGGTTCTATTCATTCTTTCTACCTGTCCTGAACTCGGGGGTCTGTAAACACAATGTAACTTCCAATTAATCCCCAGGGTCCTTGCTAACCTCTGAGTTACCTGGGCCACGAACGCCGGTCCATTATCAGACCCTATTACTTTAGGCAGGCCGTACCTTGGAAAAATATCTTCCAGGATCTTCTTGACCACCATTTGCACAGTTTCATTTTTTTTCTTTTCTTTTCTTTTTTTTGGGGGGAAGGCTTCAATCCATCCTGAAAATGTATCTACAAAGACTAGGAGATATTTAAGTCCATTCCTTGCTGGCTTAATTTCAGTAAAGTCCACTTCCCAGAATTGTCCTGGTCTGGTTCCTCGTAGGTGCTTTCCTGCAGGAAGCTTGGAAGGGTAAGAATTAACCAATTGATGGACCCAACAGGCTTTTGTTATCCATTCAGTTGTTTCCTTTCACTGTGAGTTGGTTAATGGAAAACTCTGTTCTTGATCCTTCAGAAATGAATGCAGTTTCTTTGAACCAAGGTGAGTGATTTGATGTACATTTTCTACTGACATAGTTAGAGCCGTGATTATAGGAGTTTTTACTGAAGGATTTAGAAATTCCACTTGGGGGCCTTCAGGGTAAAAAGTTATTTTGGCCCAGAGCTTTGTGAGCAGATCTCTGCCAATCAATGGGGCCGTGCATTCTGGGATTACTAGGAATGAGTGATGGATTTTTCCTTTCCCCTGGTCCATGGTCCTCTTAGTTTTCCAAGCCCGATATTTACTGCCATTATCCCCTTGAATTAGAGACCTTTTATTTGATAGAGGTTCAAATGGGGCCTTAAAGGCAGAATATCTTGCCCCTGTATCCACTTCAAAGTATACTGGGGTCCCCTCCACTTCAAAAGTTACCCTGAGCTCGGGGAGAGGATCTGAGCCCCGACTTTCTTACTAATCCTACAGAGTCAGAATTCCAGCTGGCCTGGCTGTCTCTTTCTAGGGCACTCTTTAGCCCAGTGTCCTTTTTTTTAGAGTAGGCACATTGAATTGAGGCCAGGGGTGGCCTCTTGTGTGGGCCCCGGTGTCCCTTCCTGTCTCCATGTTTCTTAATTTCTGGTCTATTTGTTGTTGTGACCAGGATCTTAGTCAATGCCTTAGTCTGTCTTTTGTTTCTTTTATCCTCCCTTTGCTCCCTAGTCTTCCTCAGTTTCTCTCTTATAGTATACCTTCTTGGCTTCTCTGACTAAACCTCTCAAAGTCATATCTTGTAATCCATCTAAGCATTGTAACTGTCTTTTAATATCCAGAACAGCTTGCCCAATAAAGGCCACCATGACAGATGCCTTTTGATTCTCTCCCTGAGGATCGAAAGGATTAAATATGCTATATGCCTCCATAATTCTCTGTAGGAACATGGAGGGACATTCATCAGTCCCTTGAATAATCTCTCTTACCTTGGCCAAAATAGTTGGTCGCCTAGCGGCCACTAAAATACCCACTATTAGAGCCCGGCAATAAGAGGAAGGATGCTCATTACCTTCACAGGTTTTGGGGTCCCAGTTGGGTCGGTGCAAGGGAAAGGCGGCTTTGCATATGTTGGGAAGTTTTGTCGGTCACCCATCTGGTCTGAGAATATTTTTTTCTAGAATCCAGGAAGATTCTCTTTTGTTCCTCTGTCATGAAGAGAGTCCCTAGGAGTTGTTGGCAGTCATCCCAAGTAGGCTGGTGTGAAAACATCAATGACTCAACCACACCTGAGACCCAGGTGGGGTCCTCGGTAAAAGGGGGATTGTTATTTTTCCAGTTATTTAGGTCTGAAGAGGAGAAAGGTAAATACCGGTAGGCTTGCATTTTTCCCCCATGGTTGTCATCAATCATTGTTCCTTAGAAATGGAGAGGGAGCATCACGTGAGTTCCAGGGATTTCAATCATTCAACGCCGGCAAATTCCTTTAGCCGGGCCAGCAACCTCCAGGAAAGGAGGGGCTTTGTTTTCTGCAGGGGAGTTATCTGGAGTGCGCTGGGCTCGCTTAGCTTCCTCCAATGGCCGAGAGGCTGAGACAGCAGCAGGGGAATTACTTAGAGGGTGTTGGGGGTTGGGGGACGAGGGCAGGGAATAAGTAGTAGGACGAGAGTCCAGTAGAGTAAAATCTTGTGACTCAGGGAGAACAGAGGTTGAAGGAGGAGGAGAAGCAGAAGGTTTGAGAGAGCATGACGGAAAGAGTAGGAGCGGGGGCAGGGGCAAGGAAAAGCTTCACACATGGAGGAGGAGAATTGCAGAGGTCCTGCAAAGTTAAGATATATGTCTCTTGATCCTGATGTCTATGTGGCGCTGGCTGAAAGTCAATATCTCTGACTTTTTAAATTAGTGGGAAGTAGAAAGATCCTTCTAGGGGCCATCTGAATCCAAAGGTGGGCCATTCTGAGCCACAGAGAGTCTGCCAGGTCCAGCGTTTAACTGAAAAAGAAAGATTCTGAGCCCTTAAGCGGACTTTGGTGCAATGATCAAGGGTCAGCAAAAGAGGCATTGAAGTGCTCTATCCCATAATGAAAGATAAACAATCAGTAAAAGCAACGACACACGACACAGACAAGACAATACAATAAAGACAGGCAATGGACGTCCAACACTGAAACCAGGACTGAGTAGCCAGCAAAACCCGATGGGCTGGCAATACCGAATCTGAAACAAAATATCACTGAGTCGAGGAGACTATTGTTCCTCGATTTCCCGAGTCCTCTGGGGAGTCCCCCAGTGACGTGGCCTGTGGCTCTATGACATGTCTCTCAGCCACCGTCGGAGAGAGCTCACACTCTTCATCAACAGCCATTTGCCAAGCCCTAACCTGAAACCTGAAACTAGAAAGAGGCACCTTACATACCCCAAGAGGAGCCCGTTGGGGTCTCTCATCTGCCGCTGCTGGATCTCAGTGGAACCTCCATATGTAAAGGTCAGGCGAGCGTCCGGGGAAGAAACCACCAAGAGATTGTCTCATGCAAAAGCAAAGGGTTTATTATGGGTCCAGCATGCTGGGGCTCAGAGTTCACTTGAATAGAGCAGAGAGCCCTGAGAACAGCTTAAGCAGAGCTTATATACTTTCCTTGGAGAGGGCAGGGCAGGATGTTTATTGATGGGTCCGGGCGAGTGAGCTGTTTGTGGGCAACCGGGTGAGGAATTACTTTCTGCAGTTTGGCAGCTGAGGACAGCACATTCTGGGAACAAGACTAGCAAACATTTCTCAAGATTTCAACAGTGTTTTATTAAGCATACAGAAAACAGGAAGTGATAAGTACCTATTTTATTAACCTTTCACTACAGACTACACTTTGCCAGATTTCCTAATGTCTCTATTGATATCTGCTTTCCTACATATTTTCCCCAGTTCATCATTGTGACTGACTCTTCACATGTGGTGACATTTACATTCACTCTATACCCGAAACCCTATAGCTAAAGAACTTTTGGTCCAAATCCTATGCTCACTCTCCTTTCTAAACCTACCGACAATCTTCCTAATCCTACTGATTATCCCTTTTTGACTGGAAGTTCTCTTTGACAATCAATCATCCAAAATACACGGACCTTTGCCATTGTATATTGATGTATCTGAGACATCTGTGCAGAAAATAAATCAAAGCTCAGTATCACAATCAAGGTCCCAATGCTCTTCTGGGCTTCAAATCTTACCTAGATTTCTGTTTTCATACTTAATTTTCACCTATATATTCTTGTAAATATCGCAGGTTTTCAATACCATTATTCATCCAGCAGAATGATTCCTAATGCAAATTGAACCTGTTATTAACCCTAACCATACACTGTTCCCTCAATCTAACTTTACAGAAGAGCAGGGACAGAGTAGGTCTTACAATACAGGAATGTAGGGGAACTTCCTATTGCTAAGAAACTCAAAGGTACATGCAAAAATGATCCCTGGAGAAGTTGTAGGCAGCTATGAAGGAACTGAGTGAGCAAAAGTCATCTTCTCTTGCAAACAACCTGGTCAGGATGAAGGGATATGTCTGAATCATCCTCTCTCTTCTTAATGTAGAGAAGAAGGACCAAACCAGGCTGTGTGGAGAGCTGTTCCCGGGTGCCTATGGTTAATATACCATTCTATCTTGTGAAACTGTCACAGAAAGTAGGGGCAGCCTTCATTTCAGGGGACCCTTGTAAGCAACTGTTAGGACAAAGTGGTTGCCAAGGGTGTGAGCTCATTCAGTTCCTGAAGGAAGTGACCTCAGACCTCACCTCACATCCTTGGTGATAGAACTCTCTGAATTTGGGATCAAGGAAGCCAGGCACCCAAATCCCATTCCAGTCCCAGTAGCAGTGGTCTCACTTCTTTGGATTTACCAAGGAAAGAATCAGTCTTTGTTGGTACCTACTGATATGAGGATGGCCAAAAGCCAGGAAAGCTCTGAAGAGTGGCCTTTCCTGAGAAAGCAGGTAGTGGATCACCGCTGCCTCCTGACAACTTTACAGAGTTGGCCAAGGAAACCAGATCTGAAACAGGGCAGGCAATTTCAGGGGAACATAGTATGGCCCAATAGTCAGAGGACACTCCGGATAGTCAGAGACCTACTTGGGGGAAGAAGGTGCTTTGTGGGTGTGGGTGTGTGTTTGTGCTTTTGTCTCATGTTCTCAGAATAGGTAGGAATGGCGGTTTGTTTGGTTTGGAGTGAACTGTTTCTAATAAGTGATTTGATAAGGCAAGTGTTTCTATGTCTGTGTATCCCATTGGGTCCGTGGTTGTAAACATTAGAAAAGAGAATGCATGAATGGATGTGTCCTGTCTGGTAGAAAGCTTCCCAGCATTCATCCAGCCGAATATATGAATGCACTGTGGCTTCCCTTATCGATGGGCAACACCTGCTATTTTCCTAAGGTCTGGTTTTATTTTTGAATTCTGGCCACTCTCCAGAATAGGCTCATGGTTTTGTGTCCAAGCGAAGTACCACCTTCAAGCTCTGTGACATGGCCATGTACTGGATAGCTGAAGGGAATGGCGAGCAACTAAGAAAACTCAGATATCAGTGTGACCAGTAAAGTCTCAGTGGAAAAACCGTGCTTTGGGCCTTTTGCTTACCTTTTGTTCTATTTCCCTGTATTTCAGGAATTTCTTTGCCTCAGGCCACCCCTTTGTGAAGCTGGAAGAAAACATTTTTCAAATGGAAATGAATGTGCCTCACCTGTGGCTCTTTGCCTAATTGCTTTAGAAAGGGGTGTGTCTGAATCAGCCTCTTGGCCCTGTGTGAGGCTTTGGCTTAGATTCTTAGCACCTGATCGATATAAAGAAAGATCCCATGTGTGAATCCAAAACCGAAATGCCCAAAAGAGGAGTCATTGAGCATAAAGTCTCTTGCCTTCCACTGTAAGGTTCCTGACCTCCATCAAGTGAGAATAGGGATCCTTTGGGTCAAATGATTTCTTCAAAGCCCTGCACATGCTAGCCCAGAGGTGCTTGTGTTTTCTCATGACTCCAATTCACATAAAGATTCTAAATCCCACTGTCAGTAGGCCTCAAATTGGAGAAGCAGAGCAGTATTACGGCAGGCCTATTTGATCACTCCTGGGTCACAGGAAGGGTGTCCAGGCCACCCTGACTTTAGGAAAATAAGGGGCAAGGAAGCCTATTTTGAACACTGTCTTGGGCTGTGTCCTTCATGGAAACTTCCAGGCAGAGGTTAAGATGAGTGTCTATATGCAATAAGATGAGGGTCATGTGGGAATGTTTTGGTTTAATTTTGGTCATTTGTGTTGGGGTTGGAAGAGATGAGTAGGTCAACCAGGACTTGAAATCTGGTCTGATTCCCCTTAGAGACTGAGTTATGGAACTGAACTCACAGAAGTATTGGCATGAATTGTGTTGAGTTTTTAGGAGGCCACACATGAGACTCGCCCTTGGAAACTGAGACCTAGGCCGAGGGTGGCTTTCCACAGAGCACTGGGAATCTCACCCAGGATATCACAAGATTTTATTCTGAAAGACTTGGCAGCCAGTCAAAACACACATAGACCTCACACTGTAGACCTCAATGGGCCTGGCTTCATGTGACCTTTTGGCTACTCTTTGGGAAGACTTGCCTGTGAGTGTCCTCCAGAGATTTCATTGAAATGAGCTTCCTCACAATTTAATGGTTCCTAAATGAATTGAAACCTACAGTGCCTCCAACTTCCACCTTGAAAAATGGCTAGATAAATACCATGAAATTTTTGAAATTCCTATGACCAGGTGGCACTGGAGAACCTTTGTATGCCCTGTTGCTGATCATGAGTGTACCAGAAAGTGCCCTAATTGACTGAGTTTCATTAAATTGGTGTAGAACAGAGATGCCAGTAAGTTGAATACTCCTCAATTGTAGGCGCAAGCTGTGGTGTGCAGGTTTGTGATATAACATCCGTGGTGGGGCCATGTGGATCTGCCATTGCTTCCAAATAGCATGTGACTGACGTGGTGCAGCCAGGAAATTCTTATATGTAAATGCATATTGGTATATGGAGAATTTTTAGGGCAATGTTCAGAATCAGGTTGCAATGGACAAGGGGACAATCTATGTGGGCTAGAAGCCTGGTTGGTGCATTCTCCTGCAGACCATGACCCACTACACATGACAGTACTCCCTCCAGCACTGTGTCCCAGTTCAACTCCTTGTATTTCGTGAAGAAAATACCAAACTCCCAGTGCAGCAGCAAGAAACACCACGAAAAGTGGAGAATGACCAAATGCCCTCACAGTCCACACGGGGAGACTCTTAGACCCCAGTGGTCACAGTTTACCTACAAAGAGATAATTCAGTACTGTAGCCTATTGTTCATTGGAAAATAAGAAACCACGTCCTCCAGGTCACATAGATGTAGACCCAGCTCTGATGGTCTCACTAGAAAGAAAGCTAAAGCTCCTGACAACAACATATATTTTGAGTTCCCAACCTCAGAGGCAGTTTCTCAAGAAGTCTTTAGGCCAGCAGAGCTCCAAGTTTGTGGAGTGTTTACCTTGTCCCTTACATTTGGAAACTCCTCTACCACATCCAAGGTTGTGAACTCCTTTGCATTTTCCATTCCAGATATATATTCACAGATTTTCTAACTCTTCTCCTCTAATTGTGTCTTATTTGGGGCGAAGGTAATGTGAAGCCATTGTTCTGGATGAGAGTGGGTAATTTATTGTGTAGCCCATATTTGCATACACATTGGATTCATTTTCCTTTTTTCCATTCAAAATACTGAATCCCTGACACTAACCTATACCCTACTAGACTCTGACTACTAATCCTACTATGATGGAGAATAATAACACAAACAGAATAGAAATACAAGCCGTTCAGAGGAGGCATGGTGTATAGTTGGACTTGCCTTTTGCATGATAAAGCGTAGGTGTTATATGTCTAGTCCATTTTTCATTGAAATAGTTCTCTATGTGTTTTTTTTCCTTTAATTTTTATTGTTGGTTGTTCAAAATTTACCTATTTCTTGACATATCATATTTCACACTTTGATTCAAGTGGGTTATGAACTCCCATTTTTACTCCGTATACAGGTTTCAGCATCACATCTGTTACACATCCACTGTTTTACGTATTGCAATACTAGTGTCTGTTGTAGTCTGCTGTCTTTCCTATCCTCTACTATCCCCCATCCCCTCTTCTCCCATCTTCTCTCTCTACCCCATCTACTGTAACTCATTTCTCCCCCTTGGTTTTTTCCCCCCTTTTCCCTCACTTCCTTTTGTATGTAATTTTGTATAACCATGAGGGTCTCCTTCCATTTCCATGCAATTTCCCTTCTCTTTCCTTTTCTCTTCTACCTGTCACCCCTGTTTAATCTTAATCTTCTTCTCATGCTCTTCCTCCCAAATCTGTTCTTAGTTACTCTCCTTATATCAAAGAAAACTATTGGCATTTGTTTTTTTAGGGATTGGCTAGCTTCACTTAGCATAATCTGTTCTAATGCCATCTATTTCCCTGCAAATTCTATGATTTTGACATTTTTTAATGCAGAGTATTACTCCATTGTGTATAAATGCCACATTTTTTTTCCATTCATCTATTGAAGGGCATCTAGGTTGGTTCCACACTCTTGCTGTTTTGAATTGTGCTGTTATGAACATCAATGTAGCAGTGTCCCTGCAGCATGCACATTTTAGGTCTTAGGGAATAGACCGAGAAGGGGAATAGCTGGGTCAAATGGTGGTTCCATTCCTAGCTTCCAAGAAATCTCCATACTTCTTTCCAAATTGGCTGCACCAATTTGCAGTCCCACCAGCAATGTACAGGTGTACCCTTTTCCCCACATCCTCGCCAGCACTTGTTGTTTGACTTCATAATGGCTGCCAATCATACTGGAGTGAGATGGTATCTTAGGGAGGGTTTGTTTTCCATTTTTCTGACTGCAAGAGATGGTGAGCATTTTCTCATGTACTTATTGATTGATTGTATGTCCTCATCTGAGAAGTGTCTGTTCAGGTCCTTGGACCATTTGTTGATTGGGTTATTCGTCTTCTTATTGTTTAATTTTTTGAGTTCTTTGTATACTCTGGATATTAGGGCTCTATCTGAAGTGTGAGGAGTAAAGATTTGTTCCCAGGATGTAGACTACTTATTTACCTCTCTTATTGTTTCTTTTGATGAGAAAAAACTTTTTAGTTTGAGTAAGTCCCATTTGTTGATTCTAGGTATTAACTCGTGTGCTAATGGTGTCCTATTGAGGAATTTGGAGCCCAACCCCACAGTATGTAGATCATAGCCAACTTTTTCTTGTATCAGATGCCGTGTCTCTGATTTGATATCAAGCTCCTTGATCCATTTTGAGTTAACTTTTGTGCATGGCGAGAGAAATGGATTCAGTTTCATTTTGTTGCATATGAATTTCCAGTTTTCCCAGAACCATTTGTTGAAGATGCTATCCTTCCTCCATTGCATGCTTTTAGACCCGATTGACATTGCATTTAGCATATAGAGAACTTTTGGTTATATTGCCATTTTGATGATGTTAGTTCTGCCTATCCATGAACATAGTATATTTTTCCATCTTCTAAGATCTTCTTCTATTTCTCTCTTTAGGGTTCTGTAGTTTTCATTTTATAAGTCTTTCACCCTTTTTGTTAGGTTGATTCCCAAGTATTTTTTTTTTTTGTGTGTGTGGATATTTTGAATGGAGTTGTTGTCCTCATTTCTATTTCAGAGGATTTGTTGCTGATATACAGGAATGCCTTTGATTTATGCATATTGATTTTATATCCTGCCACTTTGGTGAATTCATTTATTACCTCTAATAGTTTCTTTGTATACCTTGCTGGGTCTGCTAAGTATAGAATCATGTCATCTGCAAATAGTGATAATTTACGTTCTTCTTTTCCTATTTTTATGCCTTTGGTTTCTTTTATCTCTCTAATTGCTCTGGCCAGTGTTTCGAGAACTATGTTGAACAGAAGTAGTGAGAGAGGGCATCCCTATCTTCTTCCAGATTTTAGAGGGAATACCTTCAATTTTTCTCCATTCAGAATGATGCTAGCCTGAGACTTAGCATAGATTGCTTTTACATTATTGAGGTATGTTCCTGTTATCCCTAGTTTTTCCAGAGTTTTGAACATAAAGGGATGCTGAACATTGTCAAATGCTTTTTCTGCATCTATCGAGATGATCAAATGGTTCTTATTTTTAAGTCTATTTATTTGATGAATAACATTTATTGATTTCTGTATAATGAAGCAGCCTTGCATCCCAGGGATGAATCCTACTTGATCATGGTGCACAATTTTTTTAATATGTTTTTGTATCCAATTCGCCACAATTTTATTGAGGATTTTTGCATTTTTCCTGAAATAGCTTGAAAAGTATTGGTATTAGTTCCTCTTTAAAGGTTTTGTAAAACTCTGCTGTATACCCATCCGGTCCTGGGCTTTTCTTAGTTGGTAGTCTTTTGATGGTTTATTCTATTTCCTCAATTGTTACGGGTCTGTTTAGGTTGCCTATATCCTCCTGACTAAATCTGGGCAGATTATATGACTGAGAAATTTATCGATGCCTTCACTATCTTCTATTTTATTGAAAAATAAGAATTCAAAATAATTTCGGATTATCTTCTGTATTTCTGAACTATCTGTTGTGATACTGAGTTCTCCCTCTTCTTTTCTTTGTTAGCTTGGCTAAGGGTCTGTCGTTTTGATTTATTTTTTCAAAGAACCATCTTTTAGTTTTGTCAATTTTTTCAATTGTTTCTTTTGTTTCGATTTCATTAATTTCAGCTCTAATTTTAATTATTTCTTGCCTTCTACTTATTTTGCTGTTGTTTTGCTCTTCTTTTTCTATGATTCTGAGATGAAGTATGAGATCATTTATTTGTCGTTTTTTTCCTTTTTTTAAGGAATGAAATCTAAGCAATGAATTTTGTTCTTAGAACTGCTTTCAATGTGTCCCATAGATTCCGATATGTTATGTCTGTGTTTTCATTTATCTCTAAGAATTTTTTAATTTCCTCCTTGGTGTCTTCTATAACCCATTGATCATTCAGTAACTTATTTTTCATTCTCCAAGTGATACATGATTTTTCCTTCTTTCTTTTATCGTTGATTTTCAGTTTCATTTCATTATGATCAGATAAGATGCCTGGTATTATATCTACTCCTTTATATTGTCTAAGAGTTGCTCTGTGACATAATATATGATTTATTTTTTGAGAAGTATCCATGTGCTGCTGAGAAAAAAGTGTAGCTGCTTGATGTTGGGTGGTATATTCTATATATATCATAAGTCTGGGTTATTAATTGTGTTATTGAGTTCTATAGTTTCATTATTCAACTTTTGTTTGGAAGATCAGTCCAGTAGTGAGAGAGGTGTGTTTGAGTCTCCCATGAGTATTGTATGGTGGTCTATTAGACTCTTGAACTTGAGAAGAATTTGTTTAATGAACATAGCTGCACCAATGTTTGGGGCATATATATTTATGATTGTTATGTCTTGTTGGTGTATGGTTTCCTTGAGAAGTATGTAGTGTTGCTCTTTATCCCTTTTGATTAACTTTAGCTTGAAATCTATTTTATTTGATATGAGTATGGACACTTCTGCTTGTTTCCGAAGTCCATATGGGTGATATGATTTTTCCCAACTTTTCACCTTCAGTCTATGTATATCTTTTCCTAACAAATGTGTCTCCAGTAGGCAGCATACTGTTGGGTCTTGTTTTGTGATCCATTCTACTAGCCTGTGTCTCTTAATTGGTGAGTTTAAGCCATTAACATTTAGGGTTATTATTGAGATATGGGTTGTTCTTCCAGCCATATTTGTATATTTATGTTACTAAACATGGTTTTTTTCCTCCTTGATTATTTTCCCCCCTTTACTGTCCTACCTCCCACTGTTGGTTTTCATTGTTATTTTCCATTTCCTCTTCCTGTAGTGTTTTGCCAAGGATGTTTTGAAGAAATTGTTTTCTAGCTGCAAATTCTTTTAACTTTTGTTATCGTGGAAAGTTTTAATTTCATCTTCTATCCTGAAGCTTAATTTCGCTAGATACACAATTCTTGGATGGAACCCATTTACTTTCAGTGTTTGAAAAATGTTATTGCAGGATCTTCTAGCTTTCAGAGTCTGTGTTGAAAGATCAGCTGTTATCCTGATTGGTTTACCACTAAATATAATCTGCTTCCTTTATCTTGTAGCTTTTAAAATTCTCTCCTTTTTTCTGTATGTTGGGCATCTTCGTTATAATATGTCTAGGTGTGGATCTCTTATAATTTTGCACATTTGGCATCCTGTAAGCTTCTAGGATTTGCGATTCTGTCTCATTCTACAAGTCTGGGAAGTTTTCTCTTTTATTTCATTGAATATATTGCTCATTCCTTTTGTTTGGACCTCTATACCTTCCTGTATCCCAATGACTCTTAAGTTTGGTCTTTTTATGTTATCCCATATTTCTTGGATGTTCTGCTCATGGTTTCTTAAAAGTCTTCCTGAGCTGTCTGTGTTCTTTTCAAGTTGAAATAATTTGTCTTCATTGTCTGATGTTCTATCTTCTAAGTGTTCTACTCTGCTGTTAGTATTCTCAATAGAGTTTTTAAGTTGGTTTATTGATTCCTGCATTCCAAGGATATCTGTTTGTTTGATTTTATAATCTTTATCTCCCTGCATAGTTGATATTATGCTTCTTGGATTTTTTTATGTAATTCATTATCAAGGTGATCTTTCATTGTCTGATTTTGCTCTCTAATGTCTTCCTTGAGACTCCAGATCATCTGAAGCATGTATATCCTGAGTTCTTTATCTGACATTCCATCTGCTGCAGATATTACCTCTTCTAAAGTTGACTTTACCTGCATTGCTTATGGTCCTTTCTTTCCTTGTCTTTTCATTCTGTTCATGTTTCTTTCTGCTTGGTGAAACTGTTGTGTTATTGAATTTTTCCCCTATATATTTTTATTGCTTGTATAGTTTCAAATTCTCTCTCGCAGGCACGGGTGGTGGCTCTGCCCCTCCTACAATTGGGACAATGTGCCTACCACACCAGCAGGCTGCTGGGCCTGTTCTGTCAGTCGGTAGCTGGTCCGCCTACCTTGAAGGTGCGAGCAGCAGCTCTGCCCCTCTGCAGGCACTGGGCCTGTTCTGCCAGTGGGTCGCAAGTCGGGCTACTTTGCAGGCGTGGGCGGCAGCTTTGACCATCTGCGGGCCACTGGGTCTGTTTTGTCTGTCCCTTGCAGGTCTGTCTACCTTGCAGGCGCGTGTGCCTGCTCTGCCCCTCCCCCAACCGGGACGATGTGTCTACCATGCTGGCGGGCCATAGGCCTGGTCTCTCGGTGTTCGCAGGTCCACCTACCTTCCAGGCGCGGAGGGCGTCTCTGCCCCTCCGCAGATTGCTGGGCCTGTCCTGCTGTGGGTCACAGGTCTGCTACCTTGCAGGCCCGGCGGCATTGCCCCTCCCCCAACCAGGGCGATGTGTCTTCCACGGTGGCGGGCCACTGGTCCTGTTCAGCCGGTGGGTCGCAGGTCCGCCTACCTTGAAGGAGCGATTGGCAGATCTGCCCCTCCCTCTCTCAATGTGTTTTTAAAGTTGACAAATATGTGAATTCCTGTCTCCCTTTCTCTGTAGCATATTCAGCACATATATTTTTATATGCACATATAGAATCCTACCTGGTATCACACGTACATTTTTGTGAGGCTGCTGACTTGGCAGATACAAATTATGAGAAGAGATCACTCCTCCTAAACGCTGTTGGAACTGAAAATTTAAGCTATTGGTGAGCTTCCTAGTTGAACAATATTACACATAAATCCACGCTCAGTAAAATGAAGATTTTTGGATCTGTGGATGACATATATTTCATGAAGAATTTCAATACACACTCTCCATATATTTCAAAATATGAAATAGATGTGTCTTATGTACAGTCCCAAAATTCATTCATGTTCATGTATGTGGAGTTATAATCAAATTTTCACTAGATTATTCTCAGAAATATTCATCTACCTGAAATACATATTTGTTTCTTAGGTCTGAAAACTAACTTCAGTGAATGGTGCATTCAAATCCTAATATTTCTAAATTAACTGACTCAGTTTAACATCAATGCAAGAAGATTCCTATGGGACATGATGTTTATTTTGACGTTCATTTTTACTCAACACTGGCACATTACTACTCCTTCAGTTAATGCACATCATAGGATATATATTTCATCTACAAGTTCGCAAATTTATAGGCATTTGTTTCACTTTCAGTCACTTCCTGCTTCAGAACACATGTATTTCTCCAGGTTTCTTGACTGGTCTTTTTATGAGACTTTTTTCCAAACAAATTATTTTCTATTTCCATAATCAATTTGAAGCAAAACTCACACACTCTTCATGATAAACCATAATCCTCATATTACCATTAGATGTAAAACGGGTTGGAATGAATGGTTCTATATCAATATAAGATTTCCTGTATATTTTTACATTTCAATTCAATCCATTATTTAAAGTTGGAACCAGTTATATTATTTATTCACAGTATGGTCTATACATGCATATTCTCCATATTCAAAGACAAAGAGTACACCTGTTTGTACCCCGAATACTAATTTATACTTCTTCAAAATATTGCTCCCAGAAATGGTGGAAGAAATACTCAGGTCACCTTATCTACATATACATTGTATCACAGTAATATTCTGGACACAAAAAGCAAAAGTCACACTTATGATTGTACCAAAGCCTAAATGGAAACTGAACATGGATTACTAAAAACATCCAGGTCCAGGTTGCCTAATAGTCTCAAATATCAATCCTATTGGTGACTAGGTATTTGTTTCTTCCTAAGATTATATATTCAACCTAAATGCAGTTAATAATGTCTAATCCTATCACTCACTTTATACTTTGCCTGATTTCCTAATGTCTCTATTGATGTCTGCTTTCCTAAATATTTTCCCCAGTTCACCATGTGAGTGACTCTTCACATGTGATGATATTTACTTTCACTCTCTAACCGAAACCCTATTGATAAAGAATTTTTGGTCCAAATCCTGTACTCACTCTTCTTCTGAAAGCTACTGACTATCTTCCTAATCTTACTGAGTTTCCCTGTTTCAGTGGAAGTTCTCTTTTCCAGTCAATCATCCAAGGTACAAGGTCCTATGCCATTGATTATCGATTTATCTGAGACATATATGCGGAACATAATTCAAAGCTAAGTATCACAATCAACAGCTCAATGTCCTTCTGACCTTCAAATCTTACCTAGATTTCTGTTTTCATACTTATATTTTATCTATATGTTTTAATAAATGTCACAGGTTCCCAATACCATTATTCATCTAGCAGAATGATTCCTAACCCAAATCAAACATGTTATTAAAACCTAAACATACACTGTTCCCACAATCTCACTTAACAAAAGACCAGGGACAGTGTTGGTCTTACAATACAGGAATGTAGGGGATCTTCCATATGCTGAAAACCTAAAAGGTCCATGCAGATGTGATTCCTGGAGAAGATATAAACAGCTATGAAGGACCTTAAAGAGAAAAACTCATCTTCCATTGCAAACAACCTGGTCAGGATGAAGGGTTGTATCTTAATGATCCTCTCTGTTCTCAATGTAGAGAAAATGGACCATACCAGGCCTGTGTGAAGAGCTGTTCCTGGGTGCCTATGGTTGATTCACCATTCTAACTTGTGAAAGTGTCACAGGAAGTAGGGGCAGCCTCTATCTCATGAGACCCTTGGAAGCAACTGTTAGGACAAAGTGATTGCCAAGGCAGTGTCCTCATTCACTACCTGAAGTAAGTGATCTCACCTCTCTTCCTTGGTGATGGAACTCTCTGAACTTGTGATGCAGAAGCCAGGCAACCAGAGCCAGTCCCAGTCCCAGTCCAAGTCCCAGTGAGGTCACTTGTTTGGATTTACCAAGGACAGAGTCAGTGTTTCCTGGAACCTACTGATGTGAGGATGGCCAAATGCCAGGAGAGCTTTGTAGAGGGGCCTTTCTTGAGAAAAAGGTACTTGCCCACTTCTGGCTCCTGACAACGTCACAGATTTGGCCAAGGAGACCATATCTGAGACAGGACAGTCCATTTGGGGGAACATAGTATGGCCTACCAGTCAAACGACACTCAGGATAGTCACAGAATTACTTGGGGGAAGGAGGTGTCTTTGTGGGTGTGGGAGTGAGTTTGTGGTTTTTCTCATGTTCTGAGAATAAGTAGGAAAGGCAGTTTGTTGGGTTTGGAGTGGACTGTGTCTAGTAATTCCTTTGACAATGCGAGTTTCTATGTCTGTGTAACAATCTGTGTCCGTGGTTGTATTCATTAGAAAAGAGAATTCATCTATGGATGTGTCCTGTCTAGTAGAAAGAATTCCAGCATTTATCCTGCCTAATTTATGAATGGACTGTGACTTCCCTTATCAATGGGCAACACGTACTATCTTCCTAAGTTCCTGTTTTCTTTCTGAATTGGCCACTCTCCAGAGTAGGCTCATGGTTTTTTGTCCAAGTTATGTACCACCTCCAACCTCTGTGACATGGCCATGTATTCTATAGCTGAAAGGAAAGGGAGCATCTCAGAAAACTCAGATATCAGTGTGACAAGGAAAGTCTCAGTCGAGAAAACCTGCTTTGGGCCTTTTGCATCCCTATTCCTCTGTTGCCCTGAATGTCAGGAAGGTCTTTGCCTCAGGCCACCCCTTTGTGAATCCTGAAGAAAACAGTTTTCAAATGGAAATGAATGGGCATCACCTGTGGCTGTTTGCTAAAATGCTTTGAGAGATATGTGTGTGAATCAGCCTCTTGGCCGTGTGTGAGGCTGTGTCTTAGATATTCAGCGCCTAATGGATCTTAAGAAAGATCCCATGTGTGCATCCAAAACCAAAATTTCTAAAAAATCAGTCATTTTAGATGAAGTTTATTGCCTTTCTCTGTTAGGTTCCTGACCTCCATCAAGTGAATTTGGGGATCCTTTTAATTAATCGAGTTTTTCAAAGCCCTGCAGAGGCTAGCCCATAGGTGCTTGGGTTTTCTAATGAATCCAAATCACATAAAGAATCTATACCTGACAGTCAGTAGGCCTCAAATTGGAGAAGCAGAGCAGTATTAGTGGCAGGCCTATTAAATCACTCCTTGTTTACAGGAAGGGTGTCCAGGTCACACTGACTTTAGGCAAATGAGGGCAAGGGAGATTATTTCAGACTCTGTCTTGTGCTTTACCCCTCATGGAAACCTCCAGCCAGAGGTAATGATGAGTGTCTATATGGAAGAAGATGAGGGCAATGTGGGAGTGTTTTGGATTTAATTGTGGTCATTTATTTGGCTGTTGGAAGAGAAGACTGGGTCCACCTGGGCTTTAACTCGGGTTTGATTCATCTTAGAGACTGAGTTCTGGAACTGACCTCAGAGAAGTATTGACATGAATTGTGTTGGGATTTTAGAAGGCCACGCATTAGAGTTGCTATTGGAAACTGAGATCTAGGCCCAGGGTGGCTTTCCACAAAGCACTGAGAATGTCAGCCAGCATATAACCTGATTTTATTCTGAAAGACTTGGCAGGCATATTTGAGAGTCAAAACACCCATGGACCTAACATTGTAGACCTCAATGGGCCTGGCCTCATGTGACCTTTAGGCCACTCTTTGGGAAGCCTTGCCTGTGAGAGTTCTCCAGATCTTTCATTGAAATGAGCTTCCACAACATTTAATGGTTCATGAATGAATTGAAACCCACTGTGGCTCCAAATTCATCTTTGAAAAATGGCTAGATAAATACCATGAAATTTTTAAAATTCCCATGACCAGGTGGCACTGGAGAACAGTTAGATCTCCTGATGCTCATCATAAGTGTACCAGACTGGGCCTTGATTTACTGGGTTTCATGAAAATGGCATAGAACAGAGATGCCAGTAAGTTGGAACCGTCTGAGTAGTGCGCCTTGACCAGGTGTGGGCAGGTGTGTGACAAAACATCTGTGGTGGGGCCATGTGTATCTGCCATTGGCTTAAAAATAGCATGTGATTAACTTGCAGCAGCCAGCAGACCCATTTATGTAAAGGCACTTTGTTATATAGAGAGGTTTCAGGGCAATGTTCAGAATTAGGTTGCAATGGAAAAGGGGGCATTGTAGCAAGCAATGAGTGATAGAAGCCTGGATGGTGCATTCTCCTGCAGACTCTAACCCACCACAAGTGACAGAACTCCCTGTAGCACTGTGTCCCAGTTGAACTCCTTGTTTTTTGTGAAGCAAATATCAAACTCACTGTGCAGCAGCAAGAAACACCACGAAAAGTGGAGGATGACCAAATGGCTTCACAGCGACACAGGGAGACACTAAGCCCCCAGTGGCCACAGTTTACCTACAAAGAGAGAATTCAGCACTGCTGCCTCATGTTCATTGGAAAATAAGAAAACATGTCGTCCAGGTCACATAGATGCAGACCCATCTTTGATGGTCTCACTAAAAATAAAGCTAAAACTTCTGACAACACCTTATATTTCAAGTGCCCAATCTCACATGCAGTTTCTCAAACAGTCTTTAGGCCAGAAGAGCTCCATGTTGGTGTTGTGTCTACCATATCCCTTGCTTTTGGAAACTCCTCTACCATCTCGAAGTTTGTGAACTCCTGAGCATTTTCCATTCCAGACATGTATTCACAAATTTTCTAACTCTTCTCCTCTAATTGTGTCTTACTTGGAGCGAAGGTAATGTCAAGGCATTGTTCTGGATCAGAGTGGGAAGTTTTGGGTTGCACATATTTGCACACACATTGGATACAATTTCCAATTTTCCATTCAAAATACAGAATCCCTGACACTATCCCATACCCTACTAGACTCTGACTACTAATCCTAATATGATGGAGAAAAATAACACAAACAGAATATAAATACAAGCAGTTCAAAGGAGGCATGATGTATATTTGGACTTGCCTTTTGCATGATAAAGTTTATGTGTTATTAATCTAGTCAATTTTTAATTAAATAGTTCTCCATGTGTTTTTAAAGTTCAAAATATGTGTATTGCTGTCTCCCTTTCTCTGTAGCCTATTCAACATATGTATTTTTATATGCACATACCGAAAGCTACCTGGTATCACACCTACATTTTTGTGAGGTGGCTTCCTCACCAAATACAAATTGTGAGAAGAGATCACTCCTCCTAAACGCTTTTGGAACTGAATATTCAACCTATGGGTGAACTTCCTAGTTGAACAAAATTATAAGTCTATTCTTTGGTTGGCAGCTAAAATCCCTGACAAAATATGTTGATTAATTGTATTTTGGGATTCAAGTATGGTGGAAGTTTGTTGGACAACTTGATTAATGGTGATTAATGGTGGCAGCAGTTTGTACTTGATTGGCCATAGCCACTCCAGCCGTAACCGCTGCAGCAGATACCGCCACGGCTGTCACTATAGCCGCTGTGATTCCAAAATCTCTGCGGACTCTAAGTAGCTCAACAATAGGGAATTTATCAGGATCCGCAGTGACCGGGATTGGGACAAAAGTTGGAATTTTCATAATCACTGCTACAGTCCAGGAACCATTCCAACACTCAGATAAGAGACAGGTAGTATGAGAACAATCCAGCATCCCCGACGAGGTGTCCTCAGCCAAAAGGAATAAGAAGGGGGATTGGACACAGACCATTGCAGGAGGCAATGTGGCATTATACAACAGAGAGTTGAATGAAACAGATGTAAGTCTATTACCTTGTTCACTTTCCCTAACAGTACCAGAAATATTAGCCAGCCAACTTTTGGCTCCTAGCAACTGAGCCAGTGCAGAAATATCGGCTGAAGCCCTCTTTTCATTGGAAATCAGCCATTGAAACCAGGACCAACCTACTCCTGTAGAGGAGCTGGCACTATTGTTAAAGTTATAAACATACCTATTAAGAGAGGGGGAAAGGGAGAAACCTTTAGCAACTTGATGTTTCTCCCAAGAATGATCCTGACAAGGCGTAATGTTGGGGGGAAACCAAGATTAGGGGAACAGTAAGGAGAGGCCTTGAAATGAGTGGCATTATAAATACTACTAGAAAAAGGAGGCACTGGGATTAGTACCTCGGAGATAATAGCCAAGGTAGTTATGTTAAGAGCAGAGCTGCTGTTTGCGGGGGTCTCTGAGCCTGATTGCTTCCCCGAAGCTACCTTGCTTAATACAGCACTGATAATGCTTCCTGAGACCTGATTGGACCGCAATGGGTCCTCCCAGTTAGTCAAATTTTTGGTCTTAAGGCTAATGCAATTAGCGTTTCTAAGGCTGAAACAAAAAACTCCTGTGAGATTAACTTGAGATTGATTAAAAATTCTCTCCATGTCCCCTCTGGGAGAGGCACAGGGAGCAGACATCTCACATGAGGTTGAAAAAAGAGTGGGGAGGACACTAGAATTACCATGAACCGGCATCGGCATTGGCCAGGCCCGTGCCACTGCCCACCACCGCATTGGTGTCGCCTGTGCCATCGGCACCAGCACCAGAGCCAGAGCACTTAGCAGAATGAAGATCTTCATCACAGGATTGTTGTGGTATCTCTTGTTGCTGGTCAGTTGATGTCGAGACTCTTCTTGTCAAGCGTTCAGGGACCCACAACGGTTCCGTACGATCCTGGGGAAAAACACATACAGATCCTCGTGCCCATGTCAGCACGGGGTCAGGGCCGTTCCATTGGCCCATAAGAACATCCTTCCACTTAACATAGCCAATCACAGAGGGCTGAGGGGACACATGTCTATCGGCCGCAGAGCGACCATGAATATCCAAATTCAAAAAATTAATAGTAAATAGAGCTAAGGACAGGCATTCTTTAGGAGTGTGTTCAGCTCCTATTCCCCCTTTTTGTTTTTGTAAAGTTTCCTTTAAGGTGCGATGAGCACGCTCAACAATGCCTTGTCCTTGAGGATTATAAGGCAAACCATGAGTAAGTTGCACTCCCATAGTAGAACAAAAAGCTGTAAATTGTCAGCCAGTATAAGCAGTTCCATTATCAGTCTTAAGGGATGCAGGTGCACCCCATGCTGCCCATGCCTCTAAACAGTGAGTAATGACATTACGTGCCTTTTCTCCTGATAAAGCAGAAGCATGGATAATTCCAGAGCACATATCAACAGAAACATGCACATACTTAAGGTTACCTAAGTTAGGTATATGTGTCACATCCATTTGGCAAACAATCAATGGCTTTAATCCCCGTGGGTTTACTCCATAATTAGGGGGATGAAGAAATGTGACACAATGGGGACATTGCAATACTATCTGCCGAGCATCCGCTCTTGAAATGGAAAAACGCCTGTGCAGCGTTAATGCATTAACATGGAAGTTTTGGTGAAACAACTTAGCCCCCTCTAAGGAGGAAGCCAAGCATATCAATTGACCTCTAGTGGCTAAGGCCGCACAGGCATTATCTTGGGATAACGGACCAGGAAGAGAGGTGTGAGCCCTGATATGCATTGGATAAAAAGAAGCAGTGCGGTTAGAGATAAGCTGTTGAAGCTGAGTAAAGTAAACAGACACATTGTGGGCATCACTAATAGTTCCCACGGCCTCCAGGACTTTTAGTGCTTGTACCACATAGCTGGAGTCCGAAATAAGATTAAAAGGAAAAGAACACTGTTTAAAAACTTCAATAACAATTTGTAGTTCTACCCATTGTGGATTTCCAGGAGCAAATTGATGCTGGATAGGGGGAGAGTCATTAATTATGTAGGCTCCCATTCCAGACTTGGAACCATCAGTAAAAATGTTAACAGCCCCCGTGTTTGGGCATGGAAAGCTCTCCTCGAAACACCCCCACCGTACGGCGGCGGGTCCGGAGGATCATTTTTTTTTTTTCTTCTGAGCTCCTGTTTATTTTTGTTCCCTTCTCCCATAGTTAGACTTCCTAGCTGCCGAGACAGTCTCCGAGCTCCTCCTCCTCATCGTCCTCCTCTTCTGATCCACTTTTGCATGGTAGTGTGCGCAGTGTACTGAGATCTGGATACAAGCATTTCCTCCCCCGTTTCTCGCTCTGCACATTCCCTTCCTCCTGATATATTTCACTCCGTGCCAGAGACAATCGCCTCCTCCCCTGTTTCTCGCTCCGCACACTGCCATCCTCCTGAAATACGTCACTGCCTGCCATTTCTGATCTTTCTTCATGTAATTGCTCTAAAACTTCTTGTCCTTTAGTAAGTGCTTCCTGACATCTGCCATCTGCGAGGCAACTACGGATCATCTTCCAAAGGGCTATCACCCCACCATATAATATGCCCTGCTCAGAAGCAAAGTCAAGATCTGTGCCTAACTTATCCCAGCTAGGTAGAGTGAGGCTACCCGAGAACGCGAACCACGGTGCAACAATATCTGTCTTCTGTAAAAATCTCTGTAAAGTACTACGTTTCACTTCTAGGCCCTTGGAACGTAACAGGTTATCTAGGGCCAGGAGAAGCGGACTTGAAGATACGGCACGCATGACACAACAAAAGACACACAAAAAACAAAAGTGAAAGTAAGAGCGAAAGTACACAGTGCAGCTGCAATAAGATGTAATGCTCTCTCTGGCTTTACAGAGGAGCTGCCGCTTTGATAGCGGGTCCCAATTACCTAGGACTAATCTCCGCTTTGATAGCGGGTCCCAATTACCTAGGACTAATCTCCGCTTTGATAGCGGGTCCCAATTACCTAGGACTAATCTCCGCCTTGATAGCGGGTCCCAATTATCTGGGACTGATCTCCGCTTTGATAGCAGGTCCCACTTATCTAGGACTGATCTCTGCTTTGACCGCGGGTCCTACTTACCTGGGACTAACTGGTTCACCACCCCTGACTGCTGAAAGTTCTGGTTCCCGGGTTTTCAGCACCACTTGTCGCGACCCCTTGCCCGCAAGGAAGACGCAACTCAGGAATCTTCTTTCAGCAGTTTATTCAGGCCTTGATTAAAGTATCTTTTTGTGACCCCCCTCTCTACTGGCGAGCGCCCAAGCACAGCCTAATAAAGTCTCCCACGTACCAATCTTAAGCCGCTGCGTGGATCTTTCTTATAGGGTGGCAAGGGATAGCGTGCCAACATCCACAAAAGAATTTGTATATCACAGGCCACAGTGGAAGCCGGCGCCATCTTCTAATGGTGGCCACAATCTACAACAATGGCTTACCACAATAGGACATATATTTCATCAACAATTTCGCAATTTTATAGGCATTTGTTTCACTTTCAATCGCTTCCTGCTTCAGAACACATGTATTCCTCAAGGTTTCTTGACTGGTCTTTTCATGAGACTTCTTTCCAAACAAATTATTTTCGATTTCCATAATCAATTTGAAGCAAAACTCACACACTTTTCATGATAAACCAAAATCCTCATATTTCCATTAAATGTATAATGGGTTGGAATGAATGATTGTATATTAATATAAGATTTCTTATATATTTTCACATTTATTTCAATCTATTATTTCAAGTTGAAACCAGTTTTATTATTTATTCACAGTATGGTCTATTCATGCATTTCCTCTGTATTCATAGACACAGGGTGCACCTTTTTGTAGCCCCAATACAAATTTATACGTCTTCAAAATATTGCTTCCAGAAATAGTGGAAGAAATACTCATGTCACCTGATCTACATATACATTTCATCACAGTAATATTCTGGACACAAAATTCAAAGGTCACACTTATGATTCTACCAAATCCTAAATAGAAAGTGAACATGGATTACTAAAATCATCCATGTCCAGGGTGCCTTATGCTCTCAAATGTCAATCCTATTGGTGACTGCATATTTGTTTCTTTCTAAGATTATATGCTCAACCTCAACCCTGTTGAAAATATCTAATCCTATCACTCACTTTATACTTTGCCTGATTTCCTAATGTCTCTATTGATATCTGCATTCCTACATATTTTCCCCACTTCATCATTGTTGGAGACCCTCCACATGTGCTGTTATTGAAATTCACTCTCTAACCGAAACCCTATTGCTAAATAACTTTTGGTCCAAATCCTATACTCATTGTTCTTCTGATACTTACCGGCTATCTTCCTGATCCTACTGACTATCTCTGTTTGAGGGGATGTTCTCTTCTACAATCAATAATCCAAGGTACAAGTTCCTATGCCATTGTATATCAATTTATCTGACATATCTGTGCAGAACGTAATTCAAGCTAAGTAATCCAATCAAGGACCCAATGACTTTCTGGACTTCAAATCTTACCTGGATTTCTGTTTTCATACTTATATTTCACCTATATATTCTTGTAAGTATCGCAGTTACACAATGCCATTATACATCCCGTAGAATGATTCCTAACCCAAATCGAACTGGTTATTAAGCCTAACCATACACTGTTCCCTCAATCTAACATTACAGAAGAGCTGGAACAGAGTTGGTCTTACAATGCAGGGATGGAGGGGATCTTCCACCTACTTAGAACCTCAATGGTCCATGCAGAAATTATCCCTGGAAAACATGTAGGCAGGTATGAAGAACCTGAGAGAGCAAAGGTCATCTTCCATGGCAAACAGCCTGGTCAGGATGAAGGGTTGTGTCTGAATCAGCCTCTCTCTTCTTAATGTAGAGAAGATGGACCAAACCAAGCCTGTGTGGAGAGCTGTTCCTGGGTGGCTATGTTTGATATACCATTCTAACTTGTGAAAATGTCACAGGAATTGGGGCAGCATCCATCTCATGGGACCATTGCAAGCAACTGTTAGAGCAAAGTGGTTGCCAAGGCAGTGACCTCATTCAGTTCCTGAAAAAAGTGACCTCCCCTCACTTCCTTTGTAATGGAACTCTCTGAACTTTGGAACCAGGAAGCTAGGCCCCCAGAGCCAGTCCCAGTCACAGTTGGCACACTTGATTGTATTTACCAAGGACAGAGTCAGTCTTTATTGGTACCAACTGATGTGAGGATGGCCAAATGCCAGGAAAGCTATGAAGATGGCTGTTTCCTGAGAAAGCAGGTAGTTGTTCTGGCAAAGACACCAGATCTGCAAAAGTACAGGCCATTTCGGGGGAACATAGTATGGCCCACCAGTCAGAGGAAACTCCGGATAATCAAAGACCTACTTCTGGGAAGGAGGTGCTTTGTGGGTGTGGGTGTGAGTTTGTGGTTTTGTCACATGTTCTGAGAATAGGTAGGAATAGTGGATTGTTTGTTTTTGAGTGGATTGTTTCTAGAAGGTCGTTTGACACTGCGAGGGTTTCAAAAAGTGTATCCCACAGTGTCCGTGGTTGTTGACATTTGAAAAGAGAATGCATCAATGGAAGTGTCCTGTCTAGTAGAAAGCTTCCCAGCATTCATCCTGTGCAATTGATGAATGGACTGCAGCTTGCCTTATGTATGGACAACACCTACTATCTTCCTAAGCTCCAGTTTTCTTCCTGAATTCTGGCCACTCTCCAGAATAGTCTCATGATTTGGTGTCCAAGATATGTACCGCCTCCAAGATTTGTTACATGGCCATGTACTGGATAGCTGAAGGCAATGGGAGCATCTCAGAAAACTCAGATATCAGTGTGACCAGTAAAGTCTCAGTGGAGAAACCCTGCTTTGGGCCTTTTGCTAACCTATTGTTCTGTTGCCCTGAATGTCAGGAATTTCTTTGCCTCAGGCAACCCCTTTGTAAATCCTGAAGAAAACAGTTTTCAAATGAAAATGAATGGGCATCACCTGTGGCTGTTTGCTTAATTGCTTAAAAAGGGATGTGTCTGAATCAGCCCCTTGGCCCTATGTGAGGCTGGGGCTTAGATTCTCGGCACCTGATGGATCTACAGAAAGATCCCATCTGTGAATCCAAAACCAAAATGGCCAAAAGAGCAGTCAATGTGGATGAAGTCTCTTGCCTTCCTCTGTAAGTCCTGACCTCTATCAAGTGAGAATAGATATCATTTGGGTCAAATGAGTTCTTCAAAGCCCTGCAGAGGCTAATGCATAGGTGCTTGGATTTTCTCATGACTCCAATTCACACAAAGGAATTTATACTCAACAATCAGTAAGAGTCAAAATGGAGAAGCAGAGCAGTATTAAGGGCAGGCCTATTTGATCACTCCTGGTTCACAGGAAGGGTGTCCAGGCCAACCTGACTTTAGGCAATTGAGGGGTAAGTGAGCTTATTTTGGACACTGTCTTGGGCTGCACCCCTCATGGAAACCTGCAGCAAGAGGTTATGATGAGTTTCTCTATGGCAGAAGATGAGGGTCATGTGGGAGTGTTTTGGTTTCAATTGTGGTCATTTGTGTGGCAGTGGAATAGGCCACTAATGAGATTCGCCCTTGTAAACTGAGATCTAGCCAACTCCTTGGGAAAAATTGCCTGTGAGAGGTCTCCAGAGCTTTTATTGAAATGAGCTTCCTCACCATTTAATGGTTCCTGAATGAATTGAAACCCACAGTGCTTCCAACTTCATCATTGAAAAGTGGCTACATAAATACCATGAAATTTTTGCCATTCCAATGACCAGGTGGCACTGGAGAACCTTTCATGTCCTTTTGCTCATCATGAGTGTACCAGACAGTGCCTTGATTGTCTGGGTTTCATGAAAATGATGTAGAATAGAAATGCCAGTAACTTGTAGCCTACTGAATAGTGGGCCTAGAGCGGTGGTGTGCAGGTGTGTGATAAAACATCTCTTGTGGGGCCATGTGGATCTGCCATTGCTTCGAAAGGGCTTGAGACTGACATGGTGCATCCAGCAGAAACTTATATGTCTGAAACCTCTCCATGTAAAGGCATCTTTTTATATGCAGATTTTCAGGGCAATGTTCAGAATCAGGTTGCTATGGTCAAGGGGGCAATCTATGTGGGATAGAATCCTGGTTGGTGAATTCTCCTGCAGACTCTGACCCACCACACATGACAGAACTCCCTTCAGCACTGGGTCTCAGTTGAACTAGTTTTGTTTAGTGAAACAAATACCAAACTCCCAGTGCAGCGGCAAGAAACACCATGAAATGTGGAGGATGATCAAATGGCTTCACAGTCCACACAGGAGACACTTAGCCTTAAGTGGCCACAGTTTACCTACAAAGAGTGAATTCAGCACTGCCTCCTTATGTCTTTTGGAAAATAAGAAACCATGTCCTCCAGGTTACATAGATGCAGACACAGCTTTGATGCTTTCACTAGAAATGAAGCTAAAGCTCCTGACAAAAACATATATTTCAAGGATCTTCTAGTTTCAGAGTATGTGTTGAAATATCAGCTGTTATCCTGATTGGTTTACCCCTAAATGTAATCTGCTTCCTTTCTCTTGTAGCTTTTAAAATTCTCTCTTTATTCTGTATGTTGGGTATCTTCATTATAATGTGTCTAGGTGTGGATCTCTTATGATTTTGCACATTCGGCGTCCTGTTGGCTTCTAGGACTTGGGAGTCTGTCTCATTCTTCAAGTCTGGGAAGTTTTCTCATATTATTTCATTGATTACATTGCTCATTCTTTTGGTTTGGACCTCTATACCTTCCTGTATCCCAATGACTCAAAAGTTTGGTCTCTTTATGTTATCCCATATTTCTCGGATGTTCTGTTCATGGTTTCTTAACAGTCTTGCTGAGCTGTCTATGTTCTTTTCAAGTTGAAATACTTTGTCTTCATTGTCTGATGTTCTATCTTCTAAGTGTTCTACTCTGATGGTAGTATTCTCAATTGAGTTTTTAAGTTGGTTTATTGCTTCCTGCATTTCTAGGATTTCTGTTTGTTATTTTTTACAACTTCTATCTCCCTGTATAATTGATCTTTTGCTTCTTGGATTTGTTTGTGTAATTCATTGTCAAAGTGATCTTTCATTGTCTGATTTTGCTGTCTAATGTCTTCCTGGAGACTCCAGATCATCTGAAGCATGTATATCCTGAGTTCTTTATCTGACATTCCATCTGCTGCAGCTATTAACTCTTCTAAATTTGTGTTGACCTGCATTGCTTGTGGTCCTTTTTTCTTTGTCTTTTCATATGGCTCGCGTTTCTTTCTGCTTGGTGAAACTGTTGTGATTTTGAAATATTCCCCCTATATATTTATATTGCTCTTGTATATTTGAAAAATCTTCCTTGCAGGGGCGGGGGGTGGCTGTGCTGCTCCTCCAATTGGGGTGATCTATCTACCACGCTGATGGGCCGCTGGGCCTGTTGTCCTGATCGTTCGCAGGTCTGCCTACCATGCAGGCGTGGGAGGCGGCTCTGCTCTGCCCCTCCTCCAATTCGTGTGACGTGTCTACCACACCCGTGGACCCCTGGGGTGTTCTGCCGATTGGTCGCAGGTCTGCCTACCTTGGAGGCGCGGGCGGCGGCTCTGCTCTGCCCCTACTCCAATTGGGGTGACGTGACTACCACGCCGGCGGGTGGGTGGGCCTGTTCTGTGGTCGGTCACAGGTCTGCCTACCTTGAGGGCATGGGCGATGGATCTGCTCTGCCCCTACTCCAAATGGGTGAAGTGTCTGCCATGCTGGCAGGCCGCTGGGCCTCTTCTGCTGGTCAGGTGCAAATTTGTCTACCTTGAGGGCGCGGGTGGTGGCTCTGCTCTGCCGCTACTCCAATTGGGGTGTCGTGACTACCAAGCCGGTAGGTTGCTGGGCCTGTTCCGGGCACGTGCAAAGATTCTGCTCTGCCCCTACTCCTATTGGGATGACGTGACTACCATGCCAGTGGGCCACTTGGATTGTACTAGGCGCGGGAGAAGGCTCTGCTCTGCAACTACTCCAATTGAGGTGACGTTACTACCACGCCTGCTGGTCACTGGGCCTGTTCTGGGCACCTGCGGCGGCTCTGCTCTTCCTCTATTCCAACTGGGGTGAAGTGATTATCATGCAGGTGTGTCGCTGGGCCTGTTCCGAGCATGGGCAGCGGCTCTGCTCTGCCCCTCTGGCTTGATGAAAAAGTGAGAGAGACTCGGGTGTTTGTGACTCACTTTCTTTACCAGGAGACTAACTGTTTCTGTAACCGCTGGTATCAATGAAGTTATCTCCTCCGCTGCTTTCTGATGACATCAGATCTCTGCCATGTTGGTATCCCATGCAAAAGGCAGGATTTCGTTCCCTTTGCTGGGTGACCAATGCAATGGGTGAGTCCTGACTTGCCCTCACAAGCCCCGTCTCAATCCTGTTGCCACTGCCTATGAAGGCTCGGTTGATATTTACCTCCACATTATTCAGCAAGACCCGGACCGGGAAGCAGTTTCCACGGGTTCTTTAGCCATGAGCAAGATGAGTTCGGGGAGGCCAAATTTGGCCGCTCTGGGCTCAGTGTATGTTCTAATAGGAGCAGGCTCCAAGACGCAGTTTCTGCGGGTTCTTTAGCACTGAGCCTGAGTAATTTTTCTGCGAGACAAAGGTGAATGGCATCCTGAAATTACCTGTTCTATAGCTGAATGAGCTGCGATCAGTCGAAAACAGGGATGGTGACGTCAGCTCTTCAAGATGGTGGACGCTGGCTTCCTCTGTGGTCTGACCGGTATGGAGAACGGAATTGGACCGCATCCATCCCCGTCTCAATCCCAGAATTCAGCACTGAGCACAGTAATTGCATATCTGGCAGGAGCCCATAGAATCCGCACCACTGTATATTTGCGATGCTATCTCGTTGTTTCCCAGTGCGCGCCACAGACTCTAGCTGCAGGCAATTTGCTGAATAAGCAGCATGACCCTCCGTGCGGACAAATCACTCGCGTTTGAGCCCCCGTAGCTGATCCTCGTGAGATGGATATATGTCCACTAGGTTGTGGAGCACCCCAAATTTGCTGGAAATTCCTAACAAGATAGGTTTTAGCCGTTCTAACTCGTCATTCTCCCGCACAGTGATGCGGTACATGGGGGTAATGCACTCCATTCGCCGCCATCATGTGATCCCCCAAAGTTAGTTTTCAGTACTAGGAAAAAAATATGTATTTCAGGTGGATGAATATTTCTGAGAATATTCTTGTGAAAAGTTGATTATAAATCCACATACATGAATATGAATGAATTTAGGGAGGGTATAAAAAAATATACTAAATATTTTTAAAAATCTGGAGAGTGAATATATATATATATATATATATATATATATATATATATATATATATATATATATATACACACAGACACACACACACACACACAGACATTAAAAAGTAGCATTATGTATGTGAATTGAAATTCACCATGAAATATATATCATCCACAGATCCAAAAATATTAATTTTAATGTACATGGATTTATGTTGTTCAACTAAGAAGCTCACACATATGTTGAATTTTCAGTTCCAACAGCATTAAGTAGGAGTGATCTCTTCTCACAATTTGTATCTGCCAAGCCAGCCACCTCACCAAATGTACGACTGATACCAGGTAGAATTCTATATGTGCTTATAAAAATACATGTGATGAATAGGCTACAGAGAAAGGGAGACAGTTATTCACATATTTGTTAACTTTTAAAACACATGGAGAACTATTTCAATTAAAATTCGCTAGATTTATAACACCTACCATTAATCATATGAAAGGCAAGTCCAATTATACACCATGCCTCCTGTGAACCTCTTTTATTTGTATTCTGTTTGGGTTATTATTCTCCATCAAATTAGGATAAGAAGTCAAAGTCTAGTAGGGTATGTGTTAGTGTCAGGGATTCAGTATTTCGAATGGAAAATTGGAAAATGTATCCAATGTGTATGCAAATATGTGCTACACAAATATCTTCCCACTCTCATTCAGAACAATGCCTTGACATTACCTTCGCCCTACATAAGACACAATTAGAGGAGAAGATTTAGAAAATCTGTGAATACATATGTGAAATGGAAAATGCTCAGAAGTTCACAAATTTGGAAGTGGTAGAGGAGTTTCCAAAAGGGACAGGGTAATCACTCCAAAAACATGAAGTTCTGCCAGCTTAACATCTGAAGAAACTGCCTCTGAGGTTGGGCAATGAAATATATGCTGTTGTCAGAAGCATTAGCTTCATATGTAGTGAGACCATCAAATCTGGTTCTGCATCTATGTGACCTGGAGGACATGGTTTCTTATTTTCCAATGAACATGAGGCAGCAGTGCTGAATTTTCTATTTGTAGGTACACTGTGGCCACTGGTGTCTCCCCGTGTGGACTGTAAATTCATTTGGTCATCCTCCACTTTCGTGGTGTTTCTTGCTCCTGCACTGGGAGTTTGGTATTTGCTTCATTAAATACAAGGGTTCAACTGGGACACAGTGCTGAAGTGAGTTCTGTCAAGTGTGGTGGGTCGGGTTCTGCAGGAGAATGCACCAACCAGGCTTCTATCCCACATAGCTTGCCCCATTGACCATAGCAACCTGATTCTGAACATTGCCCTGAAACCTCTCCATATAACAATATGCTTTTACATATAAGGTTCTATGACTGCAAAATGTCAGTCACAATCCATTTGGAAGCCAATGGCAGATCCACATGCCCCCACCACAGATGTTTTATCACACACCTGCCAACCACTGCTCTAGTACAACTACTCAGCATGATCCAACTTACTGGAATCTCTGTTCTACACCATTTTCACGAAACCCAGTCAATCAGGGCACTGTCCTGTATACTCATGATCAGCAACAGGACATCCAAATGTTCTCCAGTGCTACCCGGTCATGGGAATTTCAAAAATTTCATGTTATTGATCTAGCCAATTTTCAAGGATGAAGTTGGAGGCACTGTGGAATTCAATTCACTCAGAAACCATTAAATGGTGAGGAAGCTCATTTCAATGAAAACTCTGGAGAATTCTTACAGGCAAGGCTTCCAAAAGTGCCCAAAAGTCAGATTAAGCCAGGCCCATTGAGGTCTACAATGTATGGTCCATGTGTGTTTTGACTCTCAAATATGGCTGCCAAGTCTTTAAGAATAATATCATGTGATATCCTGGCTGAGATTCCCTGTCCTCTGTGGGAAGTCAACTTGGGCTTAGATGTCACTTTCCAAAGGCAACTCTCATGCATGGCCATTTAAAATTCCAACACAATTCCTGGCAATAATTCTCTGAGATCAGTAAAGAACTCAGTCTCTAAGGGGCATCACACCAGAGTGCAAGCCTAGTTTGACCCAGGGATCTCTTCCAACCGCCAGACACATGTCCACAATTAAAACCAAAACACTCTCACATGGCCCTCATCTTCTTCCATATAGACACTCATCATATCCTCTGGCTGGAGGTTTCCATTAGTGACGCAGCCCACGACAGTGTCCAAAATAAGCTCCCTGCCCCTCATTTGCCTAAAGTCAGGGTAGCATGGACTCTCTTCCTGTGAACCAGGAGTGATCAAATAGGCCTGCCTTTAATATTGCTTGGCTTCTCCAACTTGAGGCCTTCTAGCTTTGGGGTTTAGATTCTTTAAGTGAATTGGAGTCATGAAAATCAAGCCCCTATGGCCTAGCCTCTGCAGGGCTTTGAAGAACACATTTGACCCAAAGGATCCCTATTCTCACTTGATGGATATCAGGAACCTACGAGAGGAAGGCAAGAGAGTTCATCAAAAATATATGATCTTTTTGCCATTTTGGTTTTGGATGCACACATGGGATCTATCTTTAGATCCATCAGGTGCTGAGAATCTAAGCCACAGCCTCACACAGGGCCAACAGGCTGATTCAGACATATCCCAATCCTAAGCAATTAAGCAAAGAGCCACAGGTGATGCCCATTCATTTCCATTTGAAAACTCTTTTTTTCAGGCTTCACAAAGTGGTGGCTTGAGGCAAAAAACTTCCTGACATTCAACAGAACAATAGGTAAGCAAAAGGACCAAAGCAGGGTTTCTCCACTGAGACTTTCCTGGTCAACAGATATCTGAGATTTCTGAGATGCTAGCCATTTCCTTCAGCTATCCATTACATAGCCATGTCACAGATCTTGGAGGTGGTACAAATCTTGGACACAAAACCATGATACTATTCTGGAGAGTGGCCAGAATTGAGAGAGAAAACAGGAAATTAGGAAGCTTGTAGGTGTTGCCCATCCATAAGGCAAGCCAGAGTCCACTCATGAATTGGGCAGGATTAATGCTGGGAAGCTTTCTACTAGACAGGACACATCCATTGATGCATTGTCTTTTCTAATGTCTACAACAATGGACTCAGTGGGATACACACACATAGAAACACTCACCTTGTCAAAGGACTTAATAGAAATATTCCACTCAATACCAAATAAACCGCCTTTCCTACCTATTCTCAGAACATGAGACAAAACCACAAACTCACACCCACACCCACAAAGGCACCTCCTTCCCCCTAGTAGGTCTGTGACTCCCCGGAGTGTCCTCTGACTCTTGGGCCATACTATGTTCCCCGGAAATGACCTCTTCTGTCTCAGATCATGTCTGCTTGGCCAACTCTGTGAAGTTCTCAAGAGTCAGCGGTGAGACACTACCTGCTTTCTCAGGAAAAGCCCCTCTTCACAGGTTTCCTGGCATTTGGCCATCCTCACATCTGTAGGTACCAAGAAAGACTGACTCTGTCCTTGGTAATTCCAAACATGTGAGACCACTGGGACTAGAACAGGGACTGTCTCTGGGTGCCTGGCTTCCTGGATCCCAAGTTCAGAGAGTTCCCTCACCAAGGAAGTGAGGTGAGATCACTTCCTTCAGGATATGAATGATGTCACTGCCTTGGCAACCACTTTGTCCTAACAGTTGCTTCCAAAAGTACCATGAGGTGGAGGCTGCCCCGATTTTCATGGGACACTTTCTCTAGTTAGAATGCTGTATCAACCATAAGCACCCGGGAACAGCTTCCACACAGGACTGGTTTGGTCCATGTTCTATACATTAAGAAGAGAGAGACTGATTCAGACACAACCCTTCATCCTTACCAGAATGATTGCCATGGAAGATGACTTTTGCTTTCTGAGGTACTTCATAGCTGCCTTCATCTTCACCAGGGATCATTTCTGCATGAACATTTGAGTTTCTCAGCAGGTGAAGATCCCCTGGATTCCTGTAGTTTAATACCCACACAGTTCCTGCTCTCCTGCAAAGTTAGTGTATGGTTATGGTTAATAATATTTTCGATTTGGGTTAGGAATCATTCTGCAGGATGAATAATGGGATTGGGAACCTGCGATATTTATAAGAATATATAGGTGAAATATATGTATGAAAACGGGAATCTAAGAAAGATTTGAAGCCCAGAAGGGCATTGGGCCCTTGGTTTGGATACTTAGTGTTGAATTATGTTCTGTACAATTGTCTCAGTTAAATCAAAATACAATGGCATAGGACCTAGTACCTTGGATGATTGAATGTAGAAGAGAACATCCAGTCAAAAAGGGATAGTCGGTAGGATTAGGAATATAGTCAGTAGGTTTAGGAAGAAGAGTGAGTATATGATTTGGAATAAAAAGCTTCTTTAGCAATAGGGTTTCGTTTAGAGAGTGAATGAAAATGTAAGCACATGTGAAGAGTCAGCCAAAATGATGAACTGGGGAAAATATATAGGAAAGCAAGTGTCAATAGAGACATTACGAAATCAGGCAATGTATAAAGTGAGTGATAGGATTAGACATTTTCAACAGGCTTGAGTTTGAATATATAATCATAGGAAAAAACAAATATGTCGTCACAAATGGGAATGACATTTGAGAGCATTAGGCAACCTGGACATGGATGCTATTAGTTATCAACATTCACTTTCCTTTTAGGCTTTGGTACAATCATAAGTGTGACATTTTATTTTTTTTTTTTTGTTCCGAATATTACTGTGATAAAATGTATATGTAGATTAGGTGACATGAGTATTTCTTTCACCATTTCTGGGAGCAATAATTTGAAGATGTATACATTAGTATTAGGGGCACAAAGAGGTGTAACCTGTTTCTATGAATATAGAGATAATGCATGAATAGACCATACTATGAATAAATAACATAACTGATTCCACTTTAAATAATGGATTGAATTGATATGTGAAAATATATAAGAAATCTTATATTGATATACAATCATTCATTCCAACCAGTTATATATCTAATGGTAATATTAGGATTATGGTTTATGATGAATGGTGTTTGAGTTTTGCTTTATAAGTGATGATGTTAAACAAAAATAATGTGTTTGGAAAGAAGTCTCATGAAAAGACTAGTCAAGAAACATGGAGGAATGCATGTGTTCTGAATCAGGAAGTGATTGATCGTGAAACAAATTCCTATAAATTTTCTAATTTGTGACTGAAACATATATCCTATGATGTGCATAAACTGAAGACATAGTAACGTACAAGTGTTGAATAAAAATGAAAGTCAAAATACACATCATGTCCCCTAGGAATCTACTTGCATTGATTTTAAACTGGCTAAGTAACTGTAGAAATATTAGGGTTTGTATGCACCATTCACTGAATTTAGTTTTCAGTACTAGGAAACAATATGTATTGCAGGTGGATGATTATTTCTGAGAATAATATTGTGGAAAATTGATTATAAATCCACAGATATGAATATGAATGAATTTAGGGAGTGTATAATAAGACACATATATTTCATATTTTATATTTTGAAAAATCTGGAGAGTGTATATATATATATATATATATATATATATATATACACACACACACACACGCACATTCACAGATATTAAAAAGTAGCAATACAGGAGATCCATTATGAAGGCAGGCATGGAGAAATCAAGTCTATGTTCTCTTCAGCTGCACGGGCATAGGGAGTCGTAAACTGTCTAAATGCTGTTTGCTCAGAATCACTAGGCAATGTTGACCTGTTGTGAATCTGGGGCGAACAGTCTGGGCCCCTCAGAACACACACAGAGCCCGGATTGGCTGCATTCAAGCTTAGATTCGTCTGGTTTTTGTGACTCAGCACTAACATTCCCGCTGAAATAACTGGTCGGTCTTTCTGAATTGACAGAGTTAAAAGACAACAGAGCCTTCATAGGCAGTGGCCACAGGATTGAAATGGGGCTTGGGAGATATAGTCAGGACCCACCTGTTGCATTGGTCACCCAGCAAAGGGAACGAATGGTCACCATTTTAATGGGATACGACCATGGCAGAGAACTGACATTACAGACGGAGGAGAGAACTTCATTGAAACCAACGCGACAAGTGTGTAATCCCATTGCCATCTCTCTCAAAACCATGGGGAAATCTCAAGGGCCCTTCCCAGCTCTGCCGTAATGGCCCCTCCCAGGTCTCCCAGGAACGCGATAGCCAGACCTAGGGAATCAGGATTGGCTCGGGACTCGCGGCGTGGAATTCCCGGCTACCACTCCCACCAGTGCTGACAATTGAGGTCTCTTACACCACCTACCGGGGGCATGGCTCCCGGAGGACAAGAAAATTCGCTGGGGGTTCTCAGGCCAAAGCTCTACAAACTTAGGGTCTGAGGGAGGCAAACAGGGAGAGTGTGCCCAGGTGTTCATTAAAACAGAGCTACCAGGAGCAGAGGCCTGGCGTGTAACCAGTATTGTGGTGAGCGTCAAAGGTGAGCGAGGCCTGGCTTGAGGAAGCACAAGAGAAGGCCCTAGGCACTCAGGATTGGAGACCCGCCCAGTCTGGGAGGAAGAGCTGCTGCACAGTGATTGGTTCCCGCTAATTGAGAGGAGAATCTTGGCCCAGTGCACACAGCTCCACCTACTGGAAGAGAAGTAAATTGAACTCTAGGACTGCATGTATTAATATTATTATTTTATTTGTATGCTTTTCTTTTTCTTTGATTTTCATTTTTGTTGTTGTTCTTTAACTTTTTTAATGTTTTTATTTTTTTAATTTTTATTTTTTTATTATTATTATTATTTTAAATTTTAATTTTCATTTTTAAATTATCATTATTACTTAAAATTTTCTTTATTTTCTATTTTTTTCTTTTGTCTTTTCATTTCTTTTCAATTTTGTTATACCCCCTTCCTTGAATTCTACCTGCCTACTCTCATTCTCCTTAGTGACTTCTTCCCTTCCCTTCTAATATCTTTCCTTCCAAGCATCAAATAAATTTATAAGAGTAAGCAGTAACTCAGTAGTCAAACAGAACAAGAAGTAACATGAGAAGCATAAAAAAGCAAGGAAGAAAAAAAGTGCAAACAATGAAGGACAGCCTAAATATTCAAGAGCATCTAGAGTCATCAGAAAAATGGTCATATAAAGAACTCAAGGAATACCTTAGACAGATGGAATGGAACCTTAAAGAGGATACGAGACAACAAAAACAGTGAAAGAACGCATTGAAAATGAATTACATAAACAGATAAAATAAGAAATTAAGCATCTTTATCAGGAGATAGAGATTATTAGAAAAATCAAACAATAATTCTAGAAATGAAGGAAATGATAAACAAATTAAAAACTCAATTGAGAGTATCATTAACAGAGTGGAGCAAGTAGAAGACAGAATGTCAGATAATGAAGACAAAATATATCATCTTGAAAAAAACTCTAGCCAAGAAAGAAATGATGTAAAAAATTATGAGAAAACATCCAAGAGATATGGGATAACATAAAAAAACAAACTTATGAGTCATCCAGAAAGAGGAAGGTACAGAGATTCAAACCAAGGGAATGAGTAACCTGCTGAATGAAATAATTAGAGAAAACTTTCCAGAAATAAAAATGGAAACAGATAAACAAATTGTAGATGCTTACAGGACACTGAGCACACAAAATCACAGTAGACCCATGCCAAGACACATTGTTATGAAGATATCCAATTTACAAAACAAAGAGAAAATATTAAAAGCTACCAGAGAAAGGAGGCAGATTACAATCAGGGGTAAACCAAAAAGGTTAACAATGGATTTTTTTATCACAGATGCTGCAAGTGAGAAGATCCTGGAACAACGTACTTCAAACACTGAAAGACAATGGATGCCAACCAAGAATTATGTATCCAGCAAAATTAAGCTTAATGTAAGACAACGAAATAAAAATATTTCATGATAAACAAAAGCTAAAAGAATTTGCAGCCAGAAAACCAGCATTGGAAAGCATCTGGAGCAAAACACTACACAAGGAAGAAATGAAAATCAACAACGAAAACCATCAGTGGGAAGTGCCCCAGTAATGACAGAGGGCGGGGAAAAGCTAATCATGGAGAAACAATCTAATTTAAAAAAAAAGATATAGGCAAACATGGGTGGCAGTACAAACCATATATCAATAGTAACTCTAAACGTTAATGGCTTAAACTCTCCAATAAAGTGACATAGGCTTGTAACTTGAATTAAAAAAAAAAAAACAAATCCAACAATATGTTGCCTCCAGGGGACACATCTGAATGGAAAAGACATACACAAGCTGATGGTGAAAGATTGGGAAAATTTATACCATGCACACAGACCTCGTAAGCAAGCAGGGGTGGCCATCCTCCTATCAAATAAAATCGACCTCAAGACTAATTTAATCAAAAGGGATAAGGAAGGACATTATATACTGTTAACAGAAACCATTCACCGACAAGACATAACAATTATCAATATTCACGCAGCAAATAATGGTGCTGCGACGTTCATAAAACAAATTCTCCTCAAGTTCAAGAATCAAATAGACCACGATACAATAATTATGGGTGACTTCAACTCACCTCTCTCACCATTGGACAGATCCTCCAAACAAAAGTTGAATAAAGGAACTATAGAACTCAATATCACAATCAATACCCTAGACTTAACTGACATATATACAATATATCAACCATCATCAAGTGGATATACTTTTTTTCTCAGCAGCACATGGATCCTTCTCAAAAATAGACCATATGTTATGCCATAGGGCAACCCTCAGTAAATATAAAGGGGAGGAGATAATACCATGAATTTTTTGTGATCATAATGGAATGAAACTGGAAACCAATGATAAAAGAAAAAAGAAAAAATCATACATCACCTGCAAAATGAACAATATGTTACTGAATGATCAATGGGCAACCCTCAGTAAATATAAAGGGGAGGAGATAATACCATGAATTTTTTGTGATCATAATGGGATGAAACTGGAAACCAATGACAAAAGAAAAAAGAAAAAAATCATACATCACCTGCAAAATGAACAATATGTTACTGAATGATCAATGGGTTACAGAAGACATAAAGGAGGAAATAAAAAAATTCTTCGAGATAAATGAAAATACAGACACAACATATCAGATTCTATGGGACACAATGAAAGAAGTTTTAAGAGGTAAATTCATCGCCTGGAGGTCATTCCTCAAAAAAAGAAAAAAAAAAAAACAAATAAATGAGCTCACACTTTATCTCAAAGCCCTAGAAAAGGAAGAGCAAAACAACAGCAAATGTAGCAGAAGGCAAGAAATAATTAAAATCAGAGCGAAATTGAAACAAAAGAAACTATTGAAAAAATTAACAAAACTAAAAGTTGGTTCTTCGAAAAGATAAATAAGATCGACAGACCCTTAGCCGTGCTAACGAAGAGAAGAAGAGAGAGAACTCAAATTACTAACATACGGGATGAAAAAGGCAATATCACAACAGATGCAACATAAATACAGAAGAAAATTAGAAATTATTTGGAAAACTGTATTCCAATAAAATAGAAAATAGTGAAGACATCGATAAATTTCTTAAGTCATATGATTTGCCCAGACTGAGTCATAAGGGAACACACAATTTAAACAGACCAATATCAATGGATGAAGTAGAAGAAGCAATCAAAAGACTACCAACCAAGAAAAGCCCAGGACCGGATGGGTATACAGCAGAGTTTTACAAAACCTTTAAAGAAGAATTAATACCAATACTTTTCAAGTTATTCAGGAAATAGAAAAACTGGGAGCTCTGTCAAATTCATTCTATGAGGCCAACATCACCCTGATTCTGAAACCAGACAAAGACACCTCAAAGAAAGAAAACTACAGACCAATATCTCTGATGAACCTAGATGCAAGAATCCTCATTAAAATTCTGGTGAATTGGATAGAAAGGCACATCAATAAAATTGTGCACCATGATCAACTAGGATTCATCCCTGGGATGCAAGCCTGGTTCAATATACGGAAATCAATAAATGTTATTCACAACATCATTGGACTTAAAGATAAGAACCATATGATCATCTCGATAGACGCAGAAAAACCATTCAACAAAGTAGAGCATTCCTTTATGTTCAAAACATTTTAAAAACTAGGGATAACAGGAACTTACCTCGACATTGTAAAAGCTATCTATGTTAAGCCTCAGGCTAGCATCATTCTGAATGGAGAAAAGTTGAAGGCATTCCCTTTAAAATCTGGAACAAGACAGGGATGTCCTCTATCACCACTTCTATTCAATATATTTCTCGAAAAACCAGGCCAGAGCAATTAGAGAGATGAAAGACTTTAAAGGCATAAAAATAGGAAAAGAAGAACTTAAATTATCACTATTTGGAGATGACATGATTCTATACATAGAAGACCCAAAAGGGTCTACAGAAAAAACTACTAGAACTAATAAATGAATGCAGCAATGTGGCAGGATACAAAATCAACATGCATAAATCAAAGGCATTTCTGTATATTAGCGACAAAACTTCTGAAACAAAAATGAGTCCAAACACTGCATTCCCAATTTCCTCAAAATAATTAAATACTTGGGAATCAACCTAACAAAAGAGGTGAAAGATTTATATAATGCAAACTACAGAACCCTAAAAAGAGAAATAGAATAAGATCTTAGAAGATGGAAAAATATACCCCGTTCATGGATAGCCAGAACTAACATCATCAATATGGCGATATTACCAAAAGTTCTCTATAGGTTTAATGCAATGCCAATCAAAATCCCAAAGGAATTTTTTGTAGAAATAGATAAAGCAATCATAAAATTCAAATGGAAAAATAAAAGACCCAGAATAGCAAAAGCAATTCTAAGCAGGAAGAGTGAATCAGGCAGTATAGCGATACCAGATTTCAAACTATATTACAGAGCAATCATAATAAAAACAGCATGGTACTTGTACGAAAACAGGTGGGTGGACCAATGGTACAGAATGGAGGACACAGAGACTAATCCAAAAAGCTACAACTATCTTATATTTGATAAAGGAGCTAATGGCCTGGAATGGAGGAAGGATAGCATCTTCATCAAATGGTGTTTGGTAAACTGAAAATCCATATGCAACAAAATGAAACTGAATCCCCTCCTCTCGCCATGCACAAAAGTTAACTCAAAGTGGATCAAGGAGCTAGATTCAAATCAGAGTCTCTGCGTCTGATAGAAGAAAAAGTTGGCTCCGATCTACATATTGTGTGGTCAGGCTCTGAATTCCTTAATAGGACACCCATAAAACAAGAGTTAATAACAAGAATCAAGAAATGGGACTTACTTAAACTGAATTTTTTTTTTCTCAGAAAGAGAAACAATAAGAGAGGTAAATATGGAGCCTACATCATGGGAACAAATTTTTAGTCCTCACCCTTCACATGGAGCCCTAATATCTAGAGTATACAAAGTATACAAATAACTCAGAAAATTATACAATAAGATAACCAATAACCCAATGGGCCAAGGACCTGAACAGAAACTTCTCGGAGGAGGACATAGAATCAATTAACAAGTACATGAAAAAATGCTCTCCATTTCTAGCAGTAAGAGAAATGCAAATAAAAACCACCCTAAAATACCATCTCAATCCAGTGAGATTGGCAGCCATAATGAAGTCAAACAACAACAAGTGCTGGCGAGGATGTGGGGAAAAGGGTACTCTTGTACATTGCTGGTGGGACTGAAACTGGTGCAGCCAATTTGGAAAGCAGTATGGAGACTCCTGTGAAAGCTTGGAATGGAAGCACCATTTGACCCAGCTATTGCCCTTCTTGGACTATTCCCTGAAGACCTTAAAAGAGCGTACTACAGGGATACTGCCACATCAATTTTCATAGCAGCACAATTCACAATTGCTACACTGTGGAACCAAACCAGATGCCCTTCAATAGATGAATGAATAAAAAAATGTGACTTTAATATACTATGGAGGATTACGCAGCACTCAAATATGCCAAAATAATGGAATTTGCAGGGAAATGCATGGCACTAGAGCAGATTATGCTTAGTGAATCTAGCCAATCCCTAAAAAACAAATACCAAATATCTTCTTTGATATAATGAGAGCAACTAAGAACAGAGAAGGGAGGAAGAGCATGAAGAAAAGATTAACATTAAGCAGAAACATGAGGTGGGAGGGAAAGGGAGAGAAGAGGGAAATTGCATGGTAATGGAGAGAGACATTTATTCTTACACAAAATTACATATAAGAGGTTGTGGGAAAATAAACAAGGAGAGAAATGAATTACAGTAGGTATGGTAGAGAGAAAAGATGGGAAGAGAAGGGAGGGGATATAGTAGAGTATAGGAAAGGTAGCAGAATACAACAGTAACTAATAGGGCATTATGTAAAAATATGGATGTGTAACTGATGTGATTCTGCAATCTGTATTTGGAGTAAAAATGGGAGTTCATACCTCACTTGAATCTAATGTATGAAATATGATATGTCAAGAGCTTTGTAATGTTTTGAGCAACCAATAAAAAAAAGTAGCGATATATATGCCAATAGAAATTCATCATGAAATATATATAATCCACAGATTGAAAAATATTAATTTTACTGAACATGAAATTATGTATAATGTTATTCAACTAGGATGCTCACCCATAGGTTGAATTTTCAGTTCCAACAGCGTTTAGGAGGAGTGATCTCTTCTCTCAATTTGCATCTGCCAATTCAGCCACCTCAAAAGTGTATAAGAGTGATATCAGGTAGGATTCTATATGTGCATATAAAAATACATGTGCTGAATAGGCTACAGAGAAAGGGAGACAGGGATTCATATATTTGATAATTTTAAAAACACATGTAGAACTATTTCAACAAAAAAATGACTAGATTTATAACTCCTACAAAATATAATGCAAAAGGCAATTCCAACTATACACCATGCCTCCTCTGAACTGCTTGTATTTCTTTTCTTTTTGGGTTATTTTTCACCATCATATTAGGATCATTAGTCAGAGTCTAGTAGGGTATGGGTTAGTGTCAGGGATTCAGTATTTCAAATGGAAAATTGAAAAATGAATCCAATGTGTATGTAAATATGTGCTACACAAAAATCTTCTCACTCATATCCAGAACAATGCCTTGACATTACCTTCACCCAAGTAAGACACAATTATAGTAGAAAAGTGTGAAAATCTATGAATACATATATGGAATGGAATGTCCTCGGGAGTTCACAACCTTGGAGGTGGTAGAGGCGTTTCCAAAAGTAAAGGACAGGGTAAACACTCCACAAACAAAGAGCTCTGCTGGCCTAAGACTTCTTGGAATACTGCCTCTGAGGTTGGGCACTTGAAATATATGTTGTTGTCATGAGCTTTGGCTTCCTTTGTAGTGAGACCATAAAAGCTGGGTCTGCTTCTATGTGACCTGGAAGACATGATTTCTTATTTTCCAATGAACATGAGGCAGCAGTGCTCAATTTTCTCTTTGTAGGTAAACTATGTCCACTGGAGGCTAAGTGTCTCCCGGTGGGGACTGTGAAGACATTTGATCATCCTCCACTTTTCGTGGTGTGTCTTGCTGCTACACTGGGAATTTGGTACTTGCTTCACACAATATAAGAAGTTCATCTGGGATACAGTGCTGGAGCGTGTTCTGTCACGTGGGGTGGGTTAGTGTCGGCAGGAGAATGTACCAACCAGTCTTCTATCCCACATAGCTTGTCCCAATAACCATAGCAACCTGATTATGAACATTGCCCTGAAACCTCTCCACATAACAAGATGCCTTTACCTACAAGGGAATGGGGGCTGCGCCATATCAGTCACAAGCCATTTGTAAGCCGATAGCCGATCCACATGGCTCCACCTTGATGTTTCATCACATACCTGCCCACCACTACTCTAGGCCCACTACTCACCAGGCTCCAAATTCCTGGCATCTCGTATTCTACACCATTTTCATGAAACCCAGTCAAACAAGGCACTGTCTGGTATACACATGATCAGCAACAGGACATCCAAAGTTTCTGCAGTGCCACCTGGTCATGGGAATTTCAAAACTTTTATGGTATTTATCTAGCAATTTTTCAAGGATGAAGTTACAGGCACTGTGGGTTTCAATTCATTCAGGAACCGTTAAGTGTTGAGAAAGCTCATTTCAATGAATGCTCTGGAGAACTTTAAAGTCAAGGCTTCTCAAAGAGTTGCCAACAGGTCACATGAAGCCAGGCCAATTGACGTCTACAATGTGAGGTCCATGTGTGTTTTGAATCTCAACTATGGCTACCAAGTCTTTCAGAATAAAATCATGTGATATCCTGGCTGAGATTCCCAGGCCTCTGTGGAAAGCCACCCTGGGCCAAGATCTCAGTTTCCAAGAGTGAGTCTCATGCGTGGCCTCCTAAAATCCCAACACAATTCATGGCAATACTTCTCTGAGGTCAGTTCCAGAACTCAGTCTCTAAGGGTAAATCATACCAGATTTCAAGCCCAGGTGGACCCAGTCATCCCTTCCAACTGCCACAAAAATGACGAAAATTAAAATGAAATCACTCCCACAGGGCCATAATCTTTTTCCTTGTAGACACTCATCATAACCTCTAGCTGGAGGTTTCAATGAGCACAAGGTAGTGTCCAAAATAAGCTCACTTGCCCCTCATTTGCCTAAAAACATGGTGGCCTGAACACTATTCCTGTGAACCAGGAGTGATCAAATATTCCTGCTGTTAAAGTGTTCCGCTTCTCCAATTTGAGGCCTACTGGCTGAAGCCTATAAATTCTTGATGTGATTTGGAGTCATGAGAAAACCCAAGCACATGTGAGCTAGCCTCTGCAGGGATTTCAAAGACTCATTTGACCCTAAGGATCCCTATTCTCACTTGATGGAGGTCAGGAACCTAAAACAAGAAGGCAAAAATATTCATCCACAATGACTTCTCTTTTGGTCATTTTGGTTTTGGAACCACATGGGATCTTTCTTTAGATCCATCAGATGCTGAGAATCTAAGCCACAACCTCATTCAAGGACAAGAGGCTGATTCAGACACATTCCATTCCAAAGCAATTAAGCAAGAAGCCACAGGTGATGTCCATTCATTTCCATATGAAAACAGTCTTCTTAATGCTACACAACTGGGTGGCCTGAGGCAAAGACTTTCCTGATATTCAGGATAATAGAAACAGAAGTAAGCAAATGGCCCAAAGAAGGGTTTCTCCACTGAGACATTACTGGTCACACTGATATCTGAGTTTTCTGAGATGCTCCCATTCCCTTAAGCTATCCCGTACATGGCCATGTCACAGAGCCCTGTGGTGTAACATATCTGGGACTCAAAACCATGAGCCTATTCTGGAGAGTGGCTGGAAAACACGAAGAAAACAGGAACTTAAGAAGATAGTAGATGTTGCCCATCCATAAGGCAAGCTGCAGTCCATTCATCATTTGGGCAGTAAGAATGTGGGGAAGCTTTCAACTAGAGACAACGTTTCCATTGATGCATTCTCTTTTCTAATGTCTACAACAACGGATACACTGGGATACACAGACATAGAAACACTCACCATGTCAAAGGACTTACTAGAAATAGTCCACTCCAAAACAAATAAACCACCTTTCCTAGCTATTCTCAGAACATCAGAAAAAACCACAAACTCACACCTACAACAGCAAAGGCGATTCTTTCACCCAAGTAGGTCTGTGATTATCCGAAGTGTCTTCTGACTGGTGGGCCATATTATGTTCCCCAAAAAATGGCCTGTCCTGTTTCAGATCTGGTCTCCTTGGCCAATTCTGTGAAGTTGTCAGGAGCCAGTGGTTTGCCACTACCTACTTTCTCAGGAAAGGCCCCTCTTCCGAGCTCTGCTGGAATTTGGCCATCCTCACATCAGTAGGTACCAAGAAAGACTGACTATGGCTTTGGGAAAAACAAATAAGTTAGCCCACTGGGACTCGGAGTGAGACTGACTCTGGGTGCCTGGCTTCTGGGATCCCAAGTTCAGAGAATTCCATCACCAAGGAAGTGAAGTGAGGTCACTTCTTTCAGGAACTGAATATGGTCACTGCCTTGGTAACCACTTTGTCCTAACAGTTGCTTCCAAGGTTCTTATGAGATGGAATCTGCCCCAACATCCTGTGACACATTCAGAAGTTAGAATGGTATATCAACCATAGGCACCCAGGAACAGCTCTCCACACAGGCCTGCATAGGTCCATCTTCTCTACTTTAAGAAGGCAGAGGCTGATTCAGACACATCAATTCTTCCTGACCAGGTTGTTTGCCATGGAAGATGACTATTGCTCTCTCAGGTCCTACATAGCTGCCTTCATATTCTCCAAGGATCATTTCTCCATGGATCTTTTAGGTTCTCAGCAGGTGGAAGATAATCTACATTCCTATATTGTAAGACCCACTCTTTCACTGCTCTTCTGTAAGTTGTATTGAAGGAAGAGTGTATGGTTAGGGTTAATAATAGGTTCGATTTGGGTTACGAATCATTCTGCAGGATGAATAATGGCATTGGCAACCTGTGGTATTTACAAGAGTATATATGTGAAATATAACTATGAAAGCAGAAATCTAGGTAAGATTTGAAGCCCAGAAGGGCATTGGGGACTTGAGTGGGATACTTAGCTTTGAGTTATGTGCTGCACAGATGTCTCAAATAAATCAATATACACTGGCATCGGACCTTGTACTTTGGATGATTGAATGTTGAAGAGAACATCCAGTCAAAAAGCGATAATTGGTACGATTAGGAAGGTAGTCGGTAGGTTTAGAAAGAAGAGTGAGTATAGGATTTGGACCAAAAGTTCTTTAGCAATAGGGTTTCGGGTAGAGAGTGTATGTAAATGTCAGTACATGTGAAGAGTCAGTCACAATGATGAACTGGGGAAAACATGTAGGAAAGCAGATATCAATAGAGACATTAGGAAATCAAGCAAAGTATAAAGTGTGTGATAGGGTTAGAAATTTTCAACAGGTTTGAGGTTGAATATATAATATTAGGAAGAAACAAATATGTAGTCACCAATAGGATTGATATTTGAGAGCATTAGGCAACCTGGACATGGATGTTTTTAGTAATCCATGCTCACTTTCTATTTAGGCTTTGGTACAATTGTAAGTGTGACCTTTGCTTTTGGTGTCCAGAAAATTTCTGTGATAAAATGTGTATGTAGATCAGGTGACATGAGTATTTCTTCCACCATTTCTTGGAGCAATATTTTGAAGACTTATAAATTAGTATGGTCGTACAAAGAGGTGTACCCTATTTCTATGAATATACACATAATGCATGAATAGACCATACTGTGAATAAATAATATAACTGGATCCACTTTAAATAATGGATTGAATAGATATCTGAAAATATATAAGAAATGTTATATTGATATACAATCATTCATTCCAACCAGTTATATATCTAATGATCATCTTAGGGTTATGGTTTATCATGAAGGGTTTGTGAGTTTTGTTTCAAAATTGATTATGGAAATCAAAAATAATATTTGGAAAAAAGTCTCATGAAGAGACCAGTAAAGAAACATAGAGGAATACATGTGTTCTGGAGCAGGAAGTGATTGAAAGTGAAACAAATGTCTATAAATTTGCCAACTAGTGAATCAAATATATATTCTATGATGTACATAAACTGAAGAAATAGTAATGTACCAGTGTGGAATAAAAATTAACGTCAAAATACACATCATGTTCCATAGTAACCTACATGCATTGATGTTAAACTGGGTTAGTTAATGTAGACATATTAGGATTTGTATGCACCTTTCACTGAAGTTAGTTTTCAGTACTAGGAAACAAATATGTATTTCGGGTGGATGAATATTTCTAAGAATAATCTTGTGAAAAGTTGATTATTAATCCACATACATGAACATGAATGAATTTAGGGATTGTATATAAGACACATATATTTCATATTTTTAAAAATCTGGAGAGTATAATATATATATATATATATATATATATATATATATATATATATATACACACACACACACACACACACACACACACACACACACACAAACATAGACATTAATAAGTAGCAATATATATGCCAATCGAAATTCATCATGAAATATATATCATAAAGATGCAAAAACATTCATTTTACTGAACATGGGTTTATGTATTATGTTGTTCTACTGGGAAGCTCACCCATAGGTTGAATTTTCAGTTCCAACTGGGTTTAGGAGGAGTGATCACTTCTCACACTTTGTATCTGCTATGTCATGTAATTCACAAGAATGTACGTGTGATACCATGCAGGATTCTATTTGTGCATATAAAAATACATGTGCTGAATAGGCTCCAGAGAATGGGAGACAGTAGTTCACATATTTGTTACCTTTGAAAACACATCGAGAACTATTTCAATTAAAAATTGACTAGATTTATAACACCTACCCTTTATCATGCAAAAGGCAATCGAACTCTGAACTGCATGTACTTATATACTGTTTGGGTTATTTTTCTCCATCATATTAGAATTAGTAGTCAGAGTCTAGTAGAATATGTGTTAGTGTCAGGGATTCAGAATTTCGAATGGAAAATAGGAAAATTAATCCAATGTGTATGCAAATATGTGCTACAACAAATCTTCCCACTCTCATCCAGAACCATGCTTTGACATTACCTTCGCCCCAAGTAAGACACAATTAGAGAAGAAGAGTTACAAAATCTGTGATTACATTTCTGGAATGGAAAATGCTCAAGAGTGCACAAACTTGGAGGTGGTATAGGAGTTTCCAAAAATAAGGACAAAGTACACACTCCACAAACATGGAGCTCTGCTTGCCTAAAACTTTTTGAGAAACTGCCACTGAGGTTGGGCACTGAAATATAGGTTGTTGTCACGAGTTAAGCTTCCTTTGTAGTGAGACCCTCAAAGCTGGGTCTGCATCTATGTGACCAGGAGGACAAAGTTTCTTATTTTACAATGAACACGAGGTAGCAGTGCTGAATTCTCTCTTTGTAGGTAAACTGTGGCCACTGGGCGCTTAGTGTCTCCCCGTGTGGACTGTGAAGCCATATGGTCATCCTCCATTTCGTGGCGTTTCTTCCTGCTGCACTGGGAGTTTGGTATTTGCTTCACGAAATACAGGGAGTTCACCTGGGACAAAGTGCAAGAGGGAGTTCTGTCACGTGTGGTGGGTCAGGGTCTGCAGGATGATACAAGAACCAGGCTTCTATCCCACATAGCTTGAGCCCTTGACCATAGCAACCTGATTCTGAACAATGTCCTGAAATCTCTCCATATAACAAGTTGCCTTTACACGGAAGGTTCTGCTGGCTGCGCCATATCAGTCACAAGCCATTTGGAAGCCAATGGCAGATCCAAATGGCCCCACACAGATGTTTTATCACATACCTGCCCAACACTGCTCTAGGCCCACTACTCAACAGAGTCCAACTTACTGACATCTCTGTTCTACACCATTTACATGAAACCCAGTAAAACAAGACACTGTCTGGAACATTCATGATCAGCAACATGTCATCCAAAGGTTCTCCAGTGCCACCTGGTGATGGGAATTTCAAAAATTTCATGGTATTTATCTAGCCATTTTTCAAGGATGAAGTTGGAGGCACTGTGAGTTTCAATTCATTCAGGAACCATTAGATGGTTAGGAAGCTCATTTCAATGAAAGCTCTGGAGAACACTCACAGGTAAGGCTTCCCAAAGAGTGGTGAAAAGATCACATAATGTTTAGCTCATTTAGCTCTACAATGTGAGGTCCATATGAGTTTTGACTCTCAATGATGGGTGCCAAGTCTTTCAGAATAAAATCATGTGGTATCCTGGCTGAGAGGCCCAGTGCTCTGTGGAAAGCCACCCTGGGCCTAGAACTCAGTTTCCAAGGGCGACACTCATGCCTGGCTTTCTGAAACCTCAACACTATTCATGGCAATACTTCTCTGAGTTCAGTTGCAGAACTCAGTCTCTAAGGGAATCACACCAGAGTTCAAGCACATGTGGACCAAGTCATCTCTTCTAACCGCCACCCAAATGACCACAATTTAAATTAAAAGACTCCAACACACATAATAACCTCTGGCTAGAGTTTTCCATGAGGGGGACAGCTCTAGTCCGTGTCCCAAATAAGCTCTCTTGCACCTAAATTGCCTAATTCAGGGTGGCATGGACACCCTTCTTGTGAACCAGGAGAGATCAAATAGGTCTCCCATTAATACTGCTCCACTTCTTCAATTTGAGGTCAACTGACTGTGGGGTTTGGATTCTTTATGTGAATTGGAGTCTTGAGAAAACCCAAGCAACCATGGGCTAGCCTCTGCAGAGCTCTGAAGATCTCATTTTACCCAAAGGATCCCTATTCTGACTTGATGGAGTTCAGGAAAGTTACAGAGGAAGGCGAGAGACTTCATCCACAAGGACTGCTCTTTGGCCATTTTGGTTTTGGATGTACACATGGGATCTTTCTTTATATCCATCAGAAGGTGAGAAACTAAGCCACAGCCTCACACAGGGCAAATAGGCTGATTCAGACACATCCTCTCCAAAACAATTAAGCAAGGAACCACAGGTAATACCCATTCATTTCCATTTGAAAACTGTTTTCTTCAGGCTTCACAAAGTGGTGGCCTGCGGAAAAGACCTTCCTGACATTCAGGGCAACAGAAGAAAAGCTAAGCAAAAGGCCCCAAGCATGGTTTCTCCACTGAGACTTTACTGATCACACTGATATCTGAGTTTTCTGAGATGCTCGCCATTCCCTTTAGCTATCTAGTACATGGTCATTTCACAGAGCTTCGTGGTTGTACATATCTTAAACACAAAACCATGAGCCTATTCTGGAGAGTGGCCAGAATTCAGGAAGAAAACAGGATCTTAGGAAGATAGTAGGTGTTGCCCATCAATAAGGCAAGCTGCAGTCCATTAATTAATTGGGAAGGTTGAATGCTGGGAAGCTTTCTACCTGACAGGACATATTCATTGATGCATTCTCTCTTCTAATGTCTACAACCACGGGCGCAGTGGGATACACTGACATAGAAACACTCGCGTTGTCAAACGACTTACTAGAAACCGTTCACTCCAAACAAAACAAACCTTCTTTCATACCTATTCTCAGAACATGAGACAAAAACCACAAACTCACACCCACATCACAAAGGCACCTCCTTCCCCCATGTAGGTCTGTGACTATCCGGAGAGTCCTCTGACTGGTGGGCCATACTATGTTCCCAAAAATGGCCTGTTCTGTCTCAAATCTGGTCTTCTTGGCCAACTCTGTGAAGTTTTCAGGATCAAGTGGTGAGTCAATGCCTGCTTTCTCAGGAAATCCCCCTCTCCATAGCTTTTCTTGCATTTGGCCATCCTCACATCAGTAGGTCCCAAGAAAGACTGAGTCTGTCCTTGGTAAATCAAAATAAGTTTGACAACTGGGACTGGGACCGGGACTGGCTCTGGGTGCCAGGCTTCCTGGATTCCAAGTTCAGAGAGTTCTATCACCATAGAAGTTAGGTGTGGTCGCTTCCTTTAGGAACTGAATTTGGTCACTGCCTTGGCAACAACTTTGTCCTAACAGTTGCTTCTAAGGTTCCCATGAGAAGGAGGCTGCCCCTACTTTCTGTGACACTTTCACAAGTTAGAATGGTATGTCAACCATTGGCACGCAGGAGAAGCTCTCAACACATCCCTGCTTTGGTCCATCTTCTCTACATTAAGAAGAGAGTGGCTGATTCAGACACATCCCTTCATCATGAGCAGGTTGTTTGCCATGGAAGACTTTTGCTCTCTCAGGTCCTTCATAGTTGACTACATCTTCTCCAGGGATCATTTCTTCATGGACCTTTGAGGTTCTCAGCAGGTGGAAGATCCTCTATATTGCTGTATTTTAAGACCAACTCTGTCCCCGCTCTTCTGTAAAATTAGATTGAGAGAACAGTGTATGGTTAGGGTTAATAACAGGTTCAATTTGGGTGAGAAAAGAAACTACATGGTTGAGCAAACAGGGTCCTACAGTTAACAATAATATGAGAATTATTAATGGACCAGCCTGGGTGGATAAAAGCGTAGTTAACCAGGTGGACTATGTGAACCAAGACTCAAACCTCCTTTTGGGGGCCTCTGTTTCTTTGACCCTCTTCAAGTCGTTTTCTTAATTTACTCATAGATTCTTTTACAACTCCAATATTGTCGGCATAAAAACATCATTCTTTCCTCAATGCAAGCAAAAAGGCACCCTTCTCTCATGAAGAGGAGGGCCAACACTCGCCTGCTCTGTAAACAACTTCAGAGAGAGAGAGGTTAAAATTCCTGTAAAGCTGTGATGCGGTTTTTAATGTCTTTAAGCTTTGGTCTATTTCTGCTTCTAATTGTGTCTTTGGTGTGTCTCATGGACTAGGGCATTTGTTCCTGTGCCCACCCCTTTAGCAACTATTATTCCTAATAGGATGGCTAAAGTGAGGGATACAGGTTCCTGGTGGAACCGGGTTGTATGCCCCCCTATTTGATCTTTAAATGAACCTGCATCCTGATAGAGCACTCTCGAAAACATCTGCATCATTACATAATTAATCGCATCTATTGACCATTTTATGAAAACATAAATAATGTTAAAGTGTATAGAATTATACTGTTGTAGGGATGGACAAGGAAAGGCACCTAAGATAGCACCAAAGACAGGAAAGCAGTTTTATTTGGTTGCATCCATATTTAGAGGGCATTGCTTCTGTTGTAATCAATTAATCCACTGAACCCCAAGTTTTGGTAGTTTTAGTATTTGTACCCAACATGTAAGTGAAGGGGCTCAGAAGTTCACAGTCTGCAGAAATTTACACAAATCAGTTTTTGTTTCTGTTTTTTTCCTCTGTTCTGTGCACGTTAACTTTTCAAGGACACCTTGGAACGGGAGAGCTTTTTTGTCTCTTTTTTTTCCTCCTTGCCAGCTGTCACCATGGAGCCCAGTTGGTAACTTTTTTATCTTAGAAATGTAGCCATCTCTGTGAAGCCCCAGCTCAAGGCCAGAGGCTTTGTTCACATATTTTGTGAAAAACTGGTAAGACGATGTCTAGCTTAGGGGTGGTGATTTTTCCAGCCAGTGGCCAAGTAGAACAGGGCAACACGAAGAGTGGAAGTTTATCTCCATTGAACTTTTTCAGAGGGACTCTTTTGCTGAAAGACCTAAAGTAAGCCTTGGTGAAGACTTCTGGAGAAGGTCATTTAAGACATTTCTGTGGACCTGGTACAGAGGGGGATGACAGGGAAGGCGATGCTGAGAGCAGCTCTGTGGATCTGAGAATGAGGAAGGAGAGATGCCAAAGAATAATGGGAAAGGGGTTTGGGATTTTCATAGAACAAAAACTTGAGCAGTAGAACAGGTAGAGCAGAGGGGAAGACGGGAGTGAGTATTCCAAAAAGCCTGTGAGGGACTTTAAATTCTTAGAACCTGTTTTCAGTGATGACAAATCAACTTTAAAGGTCATTTTCATTACATCTTGGATAGGGGTCTGAGGGCTCTTCTCAGCTGGTTTGAGCTTTGGCTAAGCTTGCTAGAGGACTTGGTGGGACCTAGTGCAGACACTGACAGGAAAAGAGAGGAGTGAGTGGGTGGAGGGGTACCTCGGTACCTGCTTCCTCAGCAAGGGGGCAATGTTCTGAGATCCAGCGGAGGTTTGGGTTTTTGATCTAGTAATTGGAGGGGAGAAATCAGGTTGCTGAGGTGGGAGTGAAAGCAGAGAGTCTAGAGCAGAAGGCTGAGTGTGAGGAACTATTGGGGAAGCATAGTACAGGATGTGAGCGCAGGAGGAAAAAGGATTCCACATAGGGGAATTTCCCCCTTTTGAGCACTTGCCAAAGTTAAAAATGTCATGCAGAATTTGAAGATCTAGAGAACCCTCTGGGGGCCATAGTTTTTGGTTGTCTAATTGGTAATATGGCCAATGCTGTGTACTGAATTTGATGAGGAGTTTGGGTTCCACCAGGCAGCCCCTGTATGCTCACATCCCCATGACTTACACAAGAAGTCGGCTTTTCCCCCACAAAGCCATGGCTGTTTGTCGCTTTGATAGTCTGCCGGGCATACATAGTAATATAGGCTAGCCAACCTGCATCTGGCTCGCGTGTCCCTGCATCCATAATGTTTGTTTCAATTATCTATGGTATGGAAGGGATTTAATGAAATTTTAGTGAGATCCTCTTCATCAGGTATATCTCAAAAGGAAAGACCTCTACCGAGCTGAAAAATGTCTGGGTGGAGAGATAGCCACCAGATCCCTAAGGGGGCCGTTAAGGTCTCTTTAATGGTTCTATTTATTTTTTCTACCTGTCCTGAGTTCTGGGATATATAAGCATAATGTAACTTCCAATTAATCCACAGGGTCCTGGTTAACACCTGACTTACCTGGGCCATGAACACCAGTCCATTATCAGTCCATTAGGCAGATTGTATCTTGGAAAAATATCTTTCAGGATCTTCTTGAAAACCATTTGCGCCGTTTTTTTTTTTTTTTTTTTTTTTTTTTTTTTTTTTTTTTGTGTGTGTGTGTGTGTGTAAGGCTTCAATCCATCCTGAAAATGTATCTACAAAGACTAGGAGATATTTAAGTCCATACCTTGCTGGCTTAATTTCATTAATGTCCACTTCCCAGAATTGTCCTGGTCTGGTTCCTCGTAGGTGCTTTCCTCTAGGAAACTTGGAACGGTAAGATTACCCAATTGACGGATCCGACAGGCTTTTGTTACCCGTTCAGTTATTTCCTTTCGCTGTGAGTTGGTTGGTGGAGAACTCTGTTCTTAATCCTACAGTAATGCCTGCAGTTTCTTTGAACCAAGGTGAGTGAGTTGATGAGCATTTTTAACGTAGTGTAGGGCTTGCTGTAATTGCAGACTGAGCTCAGTGAAGTTGAGGTGTTCAGTGTCAGTGTCCTTAGATGTTATCAAATACTTCCTGGTACTCAGGGTTCCATTGGAATTGGGCATCTTCCTTTAACAGCGGTATAAAGGAGCAGCTAAGGACGCAAACCCAGGTATCCATAACCTGCAAAAGCCAGCAGTCCCAAGAAATTCTCTGCGTTGTCTGCTGTAAGATGGGGGTGGTATCTACACAATGGTTTGTTTTCTGGGCTCAGTGAGCCATCGTTTACTGCCCCTAAGGGAATAGCCCAGGAAGATTACTTCATGCTAGCAAATTTGGGCCTTTTTGGCCGAAACTCTATACCCGAGTTGAGCAAGATCATATAATAGTGCTTGGGTCCCAGACTCACAGTTTTCTTTGGTGTTGGCTGCCAGTAGCAGGTCATCCACATATTGAAGCTGGGTAACTTCAGGGTGCGTAGTTCTGAAGTTGTTGAGATCTCTGTGGAGGGCTTCATCAAAGAGAGTGGGGGAGTTTTTGAACCCCTGTGGGAGTCTAGTCCAAGTTAGTTGACCAGACGTTTTGGTTTCTGGGTCTACCCACCCGAAAGCAAACAGCAACTGACTATCTTTATGCAGAGGCAAGCAAAAGAAAGCATCTTTTAAGTTCAGAACAGTATATAATTTCCGCTCAGGGTTCAGAGTGCTAAGCAGATTGTACGGATTAGGTACCGTGGGGTGAATGTCCTGCACTCTTTTGTTGATCTCTCTTAGCTCTTTAATGGGGTGATAGTCCCCGGTTTATGGCTTTTTTTTTTTTCCAGTAGCAGGGGAGTGTTCCAGGCCGATTGACAGGGCGTTAGGACTCCTAAGGCCAGATATTTCTGAATATGGGGCCTTATCCCACCTTTAGTTTTTTTGCTTAGAGGATATTATTTGACATTGATTGGGGAGACTGAGGTTTTTAACTCCACTGTTATTGGAGGTTGTTTCACGGCCAGACCTAACACCGCAGTTTTTGCCCAGGCATCTGGGTAATCTGTTATCCATTTTTGGGGTAGCTTGCTTGTTTGATCAGTCTTGGGGGGTGTGAAGAGTGGACGTTCATCTTCTACTAGTATAGTTAATGTGGTGACTATAGGAGTTTTACTGAAGGATTTACAAATTTCATTTGGGGGCCTTCAGGGTTAAAAGTTATTTTGGCCCAGAGCTTGGTGAGCAGATCTCTGCCCATCAATGGGTGCGGGCATTCTGGTCTTACTAGGAAGGAGTGATGGATTTTTTCTTTCCCCAGGTCCATGGTCCTCTTAGTTGTCTAAGCCCGATATTTACTGTCATCAGCCCTTTGAACTAGAGACCTTTTATTTGATAGAGGGCCCAATGGGGCCTTAAGGGCTGAGTATACTGCTCCTGTATTCACTTCAAAGTTTACTGGAGTCGCCTCCACTTCAAAAGTTACCCTGAGCTAGGGGAAGGGATCTGAGCCCCGACTTTCTAAGTCATCCTCCAGAGTCAGAATGGCCAGCTGGCGTGGCTGTCTCTTTATAGGGAACTCTATGGCCCAGTATCCTTTTTCTTTAGAGTAGGCACACTGATCTGAGGCCAGGGGTGGCCTCTGGCATGGGCCCTTCCTGTCACCCTGTGTCTTAATTTCTGGCCTCTTTCTTGTTGTGATCAGGACCTTAGTCAATGCCTTAGTCTGTCTTTTGCTTCTCTCATCCTCTGTTTGCTCCCTTTCTTTCTCCCTGTTTCTCTCTTATAGTATACTTTCTTGGCTTCTTTGACTAAATCTCTCTTTTAAATTTTTTTTAATATCCATGGCAGCTTGCTCAATTAAGGCCATCATGACAGATGCCTTTTAATCCGCTGCCTGAGGATCGAAAGAAGTATATCTCTTATATGCCTCCATGATTCTCTCTAGAAACATAAAGGGAGATTCATCAGGCCTTTGAATAATTTCTCTTACCATGGCCAAATTAGTTGGTCACCCAGCGGTCCCTTGGAGACCCGCTGTTAGAGCCTGGCAATAATTGAACAGATGCTCCCTATCTTCCAACATGTTGGGGTCCCTGTTGAATAGGTTTAAGGAGAAGCCAGCTTTCATTATGTTGGGAAGTTGTGTTGGTCGCCCATCAGGTCTGAGGATATTTTTTCTACATTCCAGGAGATTTTTCTCTCATTGCTCTGTCATGAAGAGAGTCGCTAGGTGGTGTTGACAGTCACCCCAAGTAGGCAGGTGTGAAAACGTCGGTGAGTTCTCTGAGTTCTTTTACCCGGGCCAGCTTCCTCCAGGGAAGGAGGGGCTGTCTGTGCTGCGGGACAGTCATCTTGATGGCACTGGGCCAGCCTAGCTTCCTCGAATGGTGGAGAGGCTGAGTCAGCAGAAGGGGAATCACTTAGAGGGTGTTGGGGGTTGGGAGACGAGGGCAGATGATAAGGAGGGGGAGGAGAGTCCAGTAGAGTCTTGAGACTCAAGGAGAACAGAGGGTGGAGGAGGAGGAGCAGAGAGTTTGAGAGATAGAATTGTGGGGGAAGGAGTAGGAGCAGGTGCAGGGACAAGGAAAGGCTTGACCCATGGAGGAGGAGATTTGTAGAGGTACTGACAAGTTAAGATATATGGCTGTTGATCTGGATGTCTATGTGGCCCCTGGTGAAAGACAATATCTCGGACTTTTCAAATAAGTGCGAAGTACCAAGATCCTTCTAGGAGCCATCCGACTGCAATGGTGGGTCATTCTGTGACACAGAATCTGCCAGGTCTGGCGTTTTACTGAAAAAGAAAGATTCTGAGCCCTTAAGCAGAATTTGGTCCAGTGATCAAGGGTCAGGGACAGAGGCATTGAAATGATCTGTCCCATAATAAAATATACACAGACAGTGAAAGCAACGACACACAACACAGACAAGACAAGACAATAAAGACAGGCAATGGATGTCCAATACTGAGACCAGGACTGACTAGTCGGCAAAACCTGAAGGGCTGGCAATACCGAATCAGAAACAAAATATCACTGAGTCGAGGAGACTATTGTTCCTCGATTTCCCGAGTCTATATCCCAGGGACATGGTCTGTGGCTCTGTGGCATGTGTGTCAGCCACCATGGGAGAGAGCTCACGCTCTTTACCAATAGCCATTTTGCCATACCCTAACCTGAAGCCTGAAACCGGAAAGATGGGTCTTATTTACCCCCAGAGGAGCCCGTTGGGGGTATTTTGTCTGCAGCTGCCAGATCTCGCTAGGGCCACCAGATGTAAAGGTTGGGCGAGCATCTGTGGCAGAGACCACCAAGAGACTGTCTCATGCAACAGCAAAGGGTTTATTGGGAGTCCGGCATGAAGGGCTCAGAGATCACTTGAACAGAGCAGAGAGCCGTGAGAACAGCTTAAGAAATGCTTATATATTTTCCTTGGAGAGGGCAGGGAGAGAAATTTATTGATGGGTAATGGCAAGTGGGCAGTTTGCGTGCAACTGGTTGACGGAGTACATTCTGCAGTTTGGCAGTTGGGGACAGCACATTCTGGGAACAAGAATAGTAAACAGTTCTCAAGATTACAACGGTGTTTTGTTAAGCATACAGAAAAACAGGAAGTGACAAGTATCTATTTTATTAACCTTTCAATATAAGTATGAAAACAGAAATCTAGGTAAGATTTGAAGTCCAGAAGTTCATTTGGCCCTTGATTGGTATACTTAGCATTGAATTACGTTCTGTAGAGATGTCGCAGAAATATGGATATACAATGTCATAGGACCTTGTACCTTCTCGGAGGTCAGTTCCAAAACACAGTCTCTAAGCAGAATCACACCAAAGTGCAAGCCAAGTTGGACCCAGTTATGTCTTCCAACTTCCACACAAATGAGCGCAGTTAAAACCAAAACACACTCACATGACACTCATCTTCTTCCATATAGACACTCATCATAACTTCTGGCAGGAGGATTCCATGAGAGGCGCAGCACAAGACAGTGTCCCAAATAAGCTCCCTTTCCCCTCATTTACCAAAAGTCAGTGTGGCCTGGACACCCTTCCTGTGATCCAGGAGTGATCAAATATGCCTGCCGTTAACACAGCTCTGTTCTCCAATTTGAGGCCTACTGACTGTCGGTTTAGATTCTTTATTTGAATTGGATTCATAAGAAAACCCAAGAACCTATGGGCTAGCATCTGCAGGGCTTTGAATAACTCATTTGACCCATTGGATCCCTATTCTCACTTGAGGGAGGTATAGAACCTTACGGAGGAATGCGAGAGACTTCATCCACAATGACTGATTTTTGGTCATTTTTATTTGGATCCACACATGGGATCTTTCTTATGATCCATCAGGTGCTAAGAATCTAAGCTCTAGGCTCACACAGGGCCAAGGGGCTGATTCAGACACATCCCTTTCCAAAGCAATTAAGCAAACAGCCACAGGTGATGCCCACTCATTTCCGTTTGAAAACTGTTTTCTTCTGGAATCTCGAAGGCGTGGCCTGAGGCAAAGACCTTCCTGACATTCAGGGCAACAGAACAATAGGTAATCAAAAGGCCAATTGCAGGGTTTCTCCACTGAGACTATCCTGGTCACACTGGTATCTGAGTTTTCTGAGATTCTTGCCAATTCCTTCAGCTATCCAGTACATGTCCATGTCACAGTGCTTGGAGGTGCTACATATCGTGGACACAAAAGCATGAGTCTATTCTGGAGAGTGGCCAGAATTCAGGAAGAAAACAGGAACTTAGGAAGATAGCCGGTGTTGCCCATTGATAAGGCAAGCCCTAGAGTATTCATTAGTTGGGCAGGATGAATGCTGGGAAGCTTTCTAATAGACAGGAAACATCCATTGATGCATTCTCTTTTCTAACGTCTACAACCACGGACACAGTGGGTTACACAGACATAGAAACACTCGCCTTGTCCAACAACTTACTAGAAACAGTTCACTCCAAACCAAACAAACCGACTTTCCTACCTATTCTCTGAACATGAGACAAAACCACAAGCACACATCCACATCCACAAAGGCACCTCCTTCCCCCAAGTAGGTCTCTCACTCTCCGGAGTGTCCTCTGACTGCTGGGCCATACTGTGTTCCCCCGATATGGCCTGTCCTGTCTCAGATCTGGTCTCCTTGTCCAACTCTGTGAAGTGGTCAGGAGCCAGCTGTGAGCCACTACCTGCTTTTTCAAAAAAGGCCCCTCTTCAGAGTTTTCCTGGCATTTGGCCATCCTCACATCAGTAGGTACCAAGAAAGACTGACTCTGTCCTTGCTAAATCGAAGCAAGTGAGACCACTGGGACTGGGACGGGGATTGGCTCTCTGTGCCTGGCTTCCTGGATCCCAAGTTCAGAGAGTTCCATTACCAAGGAAGTGAGGTGAGGTCGCATCCTTCAGGAACTGAATGAGGTCACTGCCTTGGCAACCACTTTGTCCAAAGAGTTGCTTCCAAGCGTACCATGAGAAGGAGGCTGACCCTACTTTCTGTGGCACTTTCACAAATTAGAATGGTATATAAACCATAGGCACCAAGGAACAGCTCTCCACTCAGGCCTGGTTTGGTCCATCTTCTCTATATTAGGAAGAGAGCCTTTAGTCCCGGGAGCATTGCAGTGAACCTCCGCACTAAAACTATTAGCAAGCACCTGATGGAGGAGGCCTCCATAGGTAAGTGGCGCCTTTATAACATCTGATATCCGGTTAAGGGACATCTCTTCTGATGACAGAGATGTGGCCTGGGGAGACTCACATATACTCCTGTCCAGGACAGTAACAAGAATCATTCTGTCCTCTGTTCTGTTCTGTAGGAAATTCCTCTGGAAGTGTAGAGAGGTGCCCACGGGCACGCACGCGCTCGTACCCTGGAGCTTTAGCAAGATCTTGCACTATACCACTGTTTTTCTGTTTAGGCACCGGGTTTCTGTTTTTCTTTGTGTGTGTGTGTGTGTGTGTGTGTGTGTGTGTGTGTTTTGTTCTGCGTTCTATTTTTTTGTTTGTTTGTTTGCTTTTGTTCATTTTGTTGTGTGATTTCAGTGGTAAAAACTTAAGGATATTGGACGTGAAAATGGGTAATAAAGAGAGTAAGCCTGACACCCGTTTGAACTGTGTTTTAAGGAACTGCGATGAACTTTACCCCCCTTTGTTAAGCAGGATGATAGAAGCCCCTAGCTGGCTGCCTGGAGCACACCCATTGCAGAGGGCAATGCCTTCTGGGGACCTAAGAACTGAGTATCTCCCAGGTTAACAAGTGAAACTCCTTTAAAACCCCTTGTCCCTCCAGATCAAGAGAGTCACAAAATTTGGCAGAGTCCCCTGTGTTTCTCCTTTGTTAGCAAAGCAATTAACCTCCCCTTTTCTTTTTCTCAGAACCCATTCCTCATTATTTAATTGGTATAAATTGGCTTCTAGGTCAGGAACCGAACTTTAAGTTACAAATTTGGTATCCCCCCTCCGCCCCAGAACTTTGTGAGAGCTGTCTACTGAAATGTTAGGAGATGGAGCTTGCTTGGGGTGGAACTGAACCATAGGAGCTAATCCTGTAACTAAAAGGAGGGTCTGAGGGACCCCCAGCAGCTGCCAAAGCCCTGTTGATTCAGGGAATACCCTCCTTCCTTCCGTGCACTGTAAGAATTACGCCACCTCTGTCTTGTTAAAAAAGAGAAAAAGAAAAAGGGGACACTAAATTCATTAAAGTCACCATATAGACACTTTATTTTCCATTTCAGGTTGCCCCTCTGTTAAAACATCTGGTCCCCCCCATGGTGCCACTGGTGTAGTAGATTTTTATGGTGCCACTGGTGTAGTAGATTTTTCTCTTATCTGCTCTGGTTTAAAGGATTCTGTCTGGCAACGATAGTCTCTACCTCCTTTCTGTCTGTCTTGTGTCTTTTTTTCTGGTCCTTTAAGACATGTGCAATAATGTGTTGATATTATAAAATTTTTCTTGGGAATGATCTTAGCTGAATGTGTGTCTAAATGATGATGTTTTATCATAACAAAATGGTATCTGAATGGGTTTTTGAAGCATTGCACAATCTTGCAGTTAAAAGTCGAGTTTAGGTAATTGTTTAGTTTAAGATTTCAGGTAATTCATGCCAGAGAACTTAAATACTTAGGATGGAAAACTGAAGAACTCTACTTCCAATTGGCAAGTAACTTCCCAATCATTCAGTCTTTTTTTTTTTTAAACCAATTTTGATTTCGGTAGCCAGGGAAAATGTCACTGTGTGTACCAGTGCATTAATTTGGACAAGGATAGTAAACCATAGTATGGTATCTGTTGACAAAATAAGATGTAAAGACATAAAATTTTGTGAATTGTATCTTAAACTTGTATCATAATTTTCAACACCCGAACCTGAAAATTATGGTTAAAATGCCTTAGGCCTGAGGTGTCTGCTCAGAATAGCAGTTTTTCCTGCTCCTTCCAGACCTCATCCATGACTTATGTTGAAATGCAAATGAAAGAAGCCTGCAAGCTTAGTAGGAGACTGATTTGATGCCTAACGGAAAAAAAAAGGAAATTGTATGGTATTTACTAATTACTGGCCAGTCGTTTTTTCTAGGACTCTTATTTTTTTCCTTAGATTCTGTATTTTCTTTTTGAGCTCATGATTCTGAGCATGCAGACCTAGGTTAATGTTTTTCTGATCAGTTCTATCTTTGACCAACTGTGGACTTTTTGAAACATTGCAATAAAGATTTAACCTGCGAAAAACTACAAGGCCTTTACTATTATTATGTGTGTACAATTTTGTTATGTGTTGTCTGTCTATATATACATATGTTCGTATATATGATACACAAATTAACATATATAAGGAGCGCTCATAAAAAAAGCGCTCATAAAAACAAATTTTAAAAAGTGGATCCAAAGATCTTTAGTTCACGTGGTTTAAATGTTTCAATTTAAATTGGATAAACAGATAAAAATAAATGTTTTTAAATTTAAGCTTACAAATTTTTCTAGGTGTTCAAAAATCTAATAAAATATTAATATCTACAAAACGTCTAATGTGCCTTGGTTCTAGGACATTTTCTTCAACATAAAAATGGTTTACACTGTTCAATACATTTCTCTAATATTTTGATAAATAAGTAAAGTAAATTTGATATGGGATTACTCATTCGTGAGTACTTTTGTTAGATATCTGATTAATTTACTAAGGTCTGTATGAGTTTTTACTAAACTCTATATAAGATTTTAAAAATCAGTCATGTGTTAATGAGACAAAAATTTTTTGAAACATAAGTTTACCCATAACATTGTGTTTATTAAGTTTTATTTTTTCTAGAGCAAGGAACCATAAAAATTAAACAACTTATTAAATCAGAACTGTTATTTTAGAGCACTGTACTGCCATTTCTTTAAAAGGTAAACTTGGTTAATGTAGAAACATCAATGTAATTGTGATGCTATTAATGTTTTCATATCTTACAGGTATGCTAGTCTGTAAGGTAGAAACTTTAAAAGAGCATTATATCAAGCTGGTGTTCTGAAGTTGTATGGTAAAAAAAATATATTGGAGATTTATTTACCTGATATCAATAAGATATGTAAAGTTTCATGTTACTTTTTACATTGTGGAACAATTTAAATGTATTTTTAAGTTAATGAGAGCCTAATCTATGTAAAAGTTGAAAACTTTCAGGCTTTCTTTAATTCATGTTTTAAATGTGATATCATATGGTGTTAGCTAATGTTCATGAGACCGCAATTTATGTAAACTTTGTCAAATGATATTTAAAAATAAAGATCAGCTTTAGAACTAAAATACTTAAGATTTATAAAGAGCCCTGCCTTACCTGAGATAAGGCTGTGTGTCCCATTTTTCTATATGTGAGAATGACTACGAAACCAGTAGGTCAGATAATATTTCTTTAAAGTTATGTTAAAAACCTAAAAAATGTCAAGATTCCTAGGATCTAAAACAGGGGATATAAAGTAATACTCAGCCAAAAAATTTAGGGTAGCTATTACACGAACTAAGTATTTTTACTTTTGTTAATTTTATTTTGAAATTTTCTTATAAGTGATCTAAAGATTCCCTGTTAGTTGCTTTAAGAACACAACATGGGTTTATTCAAGATAATAAGTCATCACCTACAATACAGACAGAATAATACAGATCCCAATTAATTAAAAGATAATTATAAAGTTATAGACATTAAAGTCCAGTACTCTTAATATAAGGCTGTTAAAATTTATTTGCTGGATGTTTAAGATTAGGATTTAAAATTAAAGTTAAATGAAAAGGGCCAAGAAAACCAATATTTTGGCTCTTACCCTCTGAGTCAATCTGAATCCAGGGAACAGGGGACTTCTCTAAAGAGCTTTTCAACTCTGAGCCACATAACCTCCTGATCAGGGAGATTAATGAGACCACTGGAGAACAGAAAGCCAATCAGTGCATTTGTTACGAGAGTCATCAGAGAAAGGAGATATCCCTGATGCTTCTGAGGGAAGCCAAATGGTCAAGCAAGACCTGGACCCACCTAGCGCAAATGGCACTAGCAGAATTGAAAATCTGCTCTCGTTTTTCCAGAATTGACTCCCATAAAGCTCAGCTGACTGTTAACAATAGATAGAAACAAAAGTCCGTTTGACTGCTTCATCTTAAACACTTTGGAAAGACAGTTAAGACCAAAATACAGCCATTCCTGGGCATTTTAAATGATAATAATATAATAAAAATAATAATAATAATAATAATAATAATAATAATAATAATAATAATAATATTTTAAGGTATGCACTTTATTTTAGCCTCCCAAAATAAGTAAGACTGGAGGCTACAAAGAAGGATTCTCAGACAGGAATGCCTGATACTTATAAAAAGAGACTATCAAGAAGAGCTGCCACAGGCAGAAATTTCTAATTTAAGGCCTGCAGATATTCCTAACCTACACAGGTAGGCTTGGTGTTTGCTAGTACGATTATCCAGCCCTGAGTAACAGAATTAAAGGTTTCTCTATTAGACATAGAGGTCATACAAAAAAAAGGATTTTACAAGATCAGATGACATTAAATTGTTAAACTGTATCTTACGGGGAGGGACAACTGTAAAACTAAAAGTTAAATATTAATTTGATAGTCCTGATAACTGGGGATATTAAAGACTGGTGAGGGAACTTCCATACAGTGACATGTTCCAGCTGCTGCAACATTTATTCAGTACTCATGGTTTTTGTTTCTCTCATAGAAGAACCCATCCCCAGATGACTTTACAACCTGTTCTTCCCCAAGCAGACTTCAATCCGAACTGACTTCTAAAAGGCAACTCATGTCCCCCAACTGACTTATAAAAGGCAACTCATGTCCCTCACGCCCACTCACTTCACCCTGTCTCAGGTCAGAAGAAGAAATAATGATTGACGCCACTCTTCTTACAACAATGAAGAGAAAGATAAATAGACTATCAATATAAGTAATTAATTAAGTCAGGTAAAATCAGGGAGATCGGTTTTGGGTGAGTTCTAAAAATTTGGAGAATCTTACCTGAGGGATTAAAATTTCCTCAGTGCTCTTCCCCTAATCTATTAAAGATTTGAAAGGGACACAGAGAAAAGGGGGAAATGATAGACCCAACCTGATCTTTTATTAAAATTGGGAGCCATCTTCCCACAAAGCCATGAAAAGATAATTTTGGCTTTACCATAAATTACTGCAAGTTCTGAACCTGCTTGAAATGCCTGCCCGTGCCTTGAACTCACGCATGCCCATCTCTCTGACCAGATAGCAGCCCTCTCTGAAACTTTAGTGACACATCATAAATATTTGCCTTCTCTGGCCAGACAACATCCCTCTCTGAGGCTCTAATGGTCCTCTGAATTCTGATGTAGGGACAGCAAAAAAAATCTAAACTACCATTAGTGTGATGCTTGTCAGAGTTCTGTTATCTGTAACACCCCTTTTGTGTAACTTTCTGGGCTATAAAGCTGGGCTGTAGGAAAGCTGGGGTTGCTGTCTTGTTCCGGCTGTTTTGGGAGGGGAGGCAGCATGAATGGTGGAAATAATAAGATTAATTTAATTTGATTTTAATTAGAGTCAGTGGTCTTTTCTTGTGTCCTTGTCTAACAGTTAACACTCCAAAAACATGGAGCTCTGCCGGCCTAAAGACTTCTTGAGGAACTTCCTCTGAGGTTGGGCACTTGAAACATATGTTGTTGTAAGGAGCTTTAGCTTCCTTTCTAGTGAGACCATCAAAGCTGGGTTTGAATCTATGTGACCTGGAGGACATGGTTTCTTGTATTCTAATGAACATAAGGCAGCAGTGCTGAATTTTCTCTTTAGGTAAACTGTGGCCACTGGGTGCTAAGTGTCTTCCCGTGTAGACTGTGAAGCCATTTGTTCATCCTCCACTTTTCGTGGTGTTTCTTGCTGCTGCACTGGAGGTTGGTATTTGCTGCATGAAATACAATGAGTTCAACTGGGACCCAGTTTTGGAAGGAGTTCAGTCACTTGTGGTGTGTCAGGGTCTGCAGGAGAATGCAACAACCAGGTTATATCTCACAGAGCTTGTCCCCTTGTCCATAGAAATCTGACTCTGAACTTTGCCCTGGAACCTCTCCATGTAAGAAGATGCCTTTACATAGAAGGGTCTGCTGGATGCACAATGTCAGTCACAAGCCATTTGGAAGGCAATGGCAAATTCTCATGGCCACACCACAGATATATTATCACACACCTGCCCACCACTGCAATAGGCCCACTACTCAGCAGGCTCCAACTTACTGGCATCTTTGTTCTACACCATTTTCATGAAACCCGGTCAATCTTGGCATTCTCTCGTACACTCATGATCAGCAACAAGACATCCAAAGGTTCTCCAGTGCCACCTGATTATTGGAATTTCAAAAATTTCATTGTATTTATCTAGCTTTTTTTTCATGTATGAAGTTGGAGACACTGTGGGTTTCAGTTCATTCAGGAACCATTAAATGGTGAGGAAGCTCATTTCAATGAAAGCTCTGGAGAACTCTCACAGGCAAGTCTTCCCATAGAGTCTTCAAAAGGTCACATGAAGCCAGGCCCATTGAGGTCTTCAATGTGACGTCCATGGGTGTTCTGACTCTCAACTATGGCCGCCAAATCTTTCAGAATAAAATCATATGATATCCTAGCTGAGATTCCAAGTCTCTGTGGAAAGCCACTCTGTCCTTGATCTCAGTTTCCAAGGGCGAATTCCATGCGTGGCCTCCTAAAATCTGAACACAGTTCATGGCAATATTTCTCTGAGATCAGTTCCAGAACTCAGACTCTAAGGGGAATCACACCAGAGTTCAAGCCCAGATAGACCCAGTCATCACTTCCAACCACCACACAAATGACCACAATTAAAACCAAAGCACTCCCACAAGGCCCTCATCTTCTTCCATATAGACACTCATCATAACCTGTGGCTTGAGGTTTCCATGAGGGGATCAGTTCAAGAAGGATCCTTAGATCCAAACCTCCCCCGGGACCTTTTAAACTACTGCCAGCGTCTGAAAAAGTGGAGGAAGATTCCCTGTATTGAAGGTTTTAGCCTTCCCACACAGCACCTTTTCTCTGCTCCTCCTGCCCTCCCCCTCAGGTCCTCCTTGCTTGCAATCCCCTCTCTTCCCCTACTTCTACTTCTGACTTCACAGATTCTTCCTCATTCGACCCAGCAGATGAACCCCCACCTTATCCCCAGCCCCATCTGCCCCTTCTCTTCTGCTATACCCTCCTCATCCTCTGCCTGATTCCATGGATCCTCAGCCTTCCATTTTATCCCCCTCCCCTCCGTCCTCTTCTGCCTGCTCTACCTCCTCCTCTTCCAAAGAGACACTCCCTTCCCCTTCCTCTCCTTCCTGTCCGCCGCCTGCCTCTTTCAGTCCTCCTGTTACCAGGTCTAAAGGACTCCTTCCCACCCCTAAGACAATCGCACCCCTTCGTGAGGTAGCTGGTCCCGAGGGTGTCATCAGAGTCCACGTGCTCTTCTCCAGGTCAGACATTACTCAGCTAGAGAGGAAGTTAGGCTCAATCACCACTAAACCCACCACTTACATACGGGAGTTTCAATGGGTCCTGCAAGCATATAGCCTCACTCTTCATGACATATACATGCTCTTGGCCAATACACATCTCCCCGAGGAAAGGCAATGGGTCTGGGAGCTAGTCCAAGCCCATGCTGATGAAAATCATAGGACCAATCCTAACCACCCCACGGGCCCTCATGCTGTCCCAGAGCAGGATCCCCTATGGGATTACAACACCCCTGAAGGCATACAGACTCATGACCTTTTTACATCCTGCCTCTTGGCGGGCCTGAAAAAGGGCACCCGCAAGGCTGTTAACTTTAAAAAGGTGCAGGAGGTCATTCAAAGGAAGGAGGAAACACCTTAAGAATTTCTGGATAGACTAACCAAGGCCCTTCAACAGTGCACATAACTCGACCCAGAAACCCCTGATGGCCGTCATGTCTTAATGACATATGTTCTGGCCCAAAAATACTCTGACATTAAAGCCAAGCTTAAGAAGCTTGAACAGGGCCCTGCTACTCCTCAGACCAAAATCCTCGCTGTCGCTTTAAAGGTTTTTCATGGTAGAGAGGATGAAAGTGATTGCCGTAGGCAGAGAGCTGAAAATGCCAAATTCCAAATGTTGGCCCAGGTCATTCAGAGAAGGCCATCACCATGCCGTCCCAATGTGACACCCCCTGGAGCTTTCTTCAAATGTGGTAAGGATTGTCCTTCGCCGAGAACACTGTAAAACCCCTGCCCAACATGCCATCAAAGGAGACACTGGGGGGCAGACTGCCCAACAACCCGGAAGGGAGGTTGGTCAGCCACCCGGCAACCCCAGCCTCTCCTGGGCTTGGCAGAGGAGGATTGATGGAGCCCTGGGCCTTCCCTCCAGACTATTACCATCAAGAATCAAGAGCCTAGGGTCACCTTCCTGGTGGATGGACGCTTCATTACCTTCCTCTTGGATATTGGTGCCACTTTTTCAGTCTTGAGGGAGTATTGGGGTCCTACCACACCCTCAAAAACTCCTATTGTCATGGTAGGAGGTAAACGTATTTTCGCTCAAAATCCCTTTTGTCCTTCACTCACTCCTTTCTCGTTATGAGCCATTGCCCCATTCCCCTTCTGGAAAGGGACATACTCTCACTATTAAAAGTCACCATTCACATATCACCCCACACCTCTCCTACCTCTCATTTCCTCATGATGTTCCTAGGGGCAGATACACCTCCTTCATGCACTCTCCCACGACTATCTAAACCAGTTAACCCTGAGTTTTGGGACACAACTACACCCTTTATGGCTAAATGCAGTCCTATTCATATTGTCTTACAGGACCCTTCAAGATATATTAGTCAACCATGATATCCACTCACAACCACAGCCTTCCTCGGATTAGAAGCCATCATCCAGGATTTATTATGAAAGGGGTATCTTAGGCCTACACACTCTCCTTTCAACACCCCCATTCTGGCAGTAAAGAAACCTAACGTGTCCTACAGGCTGGTTCTAGACCTTCCCCTTGTCAACTCCTCTGTGGTCCCCATCCACCCGCTAGTGTCCAACCCTTACACCCTTTTCTCTCAGATCCCTGCCACTATTACCCACTTCTTGGTCCTAAATTTAAAACATGCGTTCTTTTCTATTCCCTTGTTCTCAGAATCTCAGTATATCTTTGCTTTTACTTGCACTGACTCTCACACCCGCCATTCTCATCAGCTTACCTGGACTGTCCTCCCACAGGGATTCAGGGATAGCCCCCATCTCTTTGGCCAAGTTCTTGCCCAGGACCTCACATCCTTTCACCCGACCTGTCCTGACTCTACTCTCCTTCAATATGTCGATAACCTTCTTCTATGTAGTCCCTCTGGGAACACTCTCAATCCCACACTGCTCAGCTTCTTAATTTCCTAGAAGACAAGGGAAATAGGGAGTCTCCCCACAAGGCCCATGTTTCCCAGTCTTCTGTCACCTATCTTGGTTTTTGCCTTACACCCAGAAAAAAGGAAATAACACTGGATAGGAGGCAACTCCTCTCTGATCTTCCAGTGCCCCATACAAAAGCCAAAATACTATCATTCCTAGGACTAGCAGGTTATTTTAGGGCCTGGATCCCAAATTATTCTCTTCTTTACAAATCCTGTATGACCTAGCAAAGGGACCCCCTAGTGAATCTCTTGCCTCCTTCCCAAACTACAACTTGCGCAGGCTTCAGCAACTTGTCTTAAAGGCACCTGCCCTTCACCTTCCTGATCTTTCAAGACCATTTCATGTATATGTCCATGAAAATGGGAGGCAAGAACTTGGGGTCTTAGGTCAAAACTATGGGCCTACATTTGCACCTGTGGCATATTTGTCCAAGCAACTTGACCCTACCATCCTTGAGTGGGCCCCTTGCTTAAGAGCTCTGGCTGCTGGACAAATTTTACACAAAGAAGCCTCTAAGCTTACTTTTGGGGCCCCTTTAACTATCCACTCCCCACATCACTTGAAGGATCTTTTAGCTTATAAGGGCTTTCAAACCCTTCCTCCATCCAGATTTCTGTCGCTCCTCACTTCCTTTCTGGAAAACCCTGATATTACTTTCCTTCCCTGCTCTGCACAGAACCCTGCCTCACTGCTCCCAATGACTCCCACGTCTAACACACCAACTCATAATTGGTTGGAAACCTTAGATGATTTCCTCCCCTGTCATTCTTCCATTTCTGAGTGACTACTAGCCAAGCCTGACCTTATCTGGTTTACTGATGGCAGTTCCTTTAGGCAGAACGGCACTCATTACTTTGGATACGCTGTAGTATCAGCCACTGAGATTATAGAGGCCAAAGCTCTGCCTTCAGGAACTACCAACCAGCAGTCTGAACTTATAGTAGTCACTCGTGCCAGCCTTCTAGCACAAGGCAAATCCCTCACCCTTTATCCTGATTCAAAATATGTCTTCCATATCTTATCCCATCCTGCAATATAAAAGGAGCGAGGCCTACTTACCACCAAAGGTAATGTGATCACTAATTCGGCTCTTATAACAAATCTGATAGAGGCCTCCCACTTACCCACCCAGGTGGGAGTTGTCCATTGTAGGTCTAATCAGAAGGACTTCTCTCTTATCACTGAGGGCAATGCCAAAGCTGACCAGGTGGCACAAATGGCTGCTACCACTTCCAATGATGGACCCCCTGGGGGACATATAATGGCCACTTTAGACAGCTCATCTGAAGCCCCTACTTCTTCCAGTAAGAACAAGAATCTCTTCAAGTTCCTTCATAATCTATTCCTTTCCAATTCTCAGTCTTTGACCCTCTTTTTACAGAGCTTCTTCTCGCTCACCCTCTCTGACAAAGCCATGCTACAGAATATAGCCTCTAATTGTCAGATCTGTCAGTGGACCAACACTTATACTCCTTTAAGGCCCAAACCTTTCCCTTCCCACCAAGCCCGGGGACACATTCCCACTGCTGACTGGCAGGTAGACTTCACCAACATGCTCACAGTATGGCGCACTAAATACCTCCTTGTCTTTGTGGACACTTTCTCTGGTTGGATTGAGGCATTTCCCACTTCCAATAAAACGGCTTCCACTGTAGCTTTAATCTTACTGACAGACATCATCCCCAGGTTTGGTATGCCCACTTCTCTACAATATGACAATGGCCCTGAGTTTATTTCTAGGATCACACAAAAGGTCTCTCAAGCCCTCTCCTTCAAGTGGCATTCCCACTGTCCATATTACCCCCAAGCTTCAGGGAAAGTGGAAAGGGTTAATCGTACTCTAAAGGAAGTCCTTACCAAATTGACAATGGAATTAAACTTAGACTGGGTCAAACTCCTTCCCTTGGATTTGCTTCGAATCAGAGCTCTCCCTAAAAACCACCTTTACTGTCTCCCTTTGAGATAATGTATGGAAGACCTCTTATACCCCCTGGGTTGGTCATTTCACAAGGATCTCTCACCCGAGATTTGTCTTTGCCTCTTTTATATCATCTCTGCTCGGAAATCTGGAAATATCAGGACTGGCTTCATCCGGACCCAGTGTCCTCTCCAAACACTCCTCCCATAACACCTGGGAGTCTAGTCTATTATAATACCCCAGAGAAGAAAGGGACTCTTGCCCCAAAATGGAAATGCCCCTATCCTGTCATTCTCTGTACCCCCACTGCCGCCAAACTCTCCTTACCAGACAACCGTCTCACTCCCTGGATTCACATTTCTAGGTTGAAGCCATATCACCAGGAGGTCCCACCTGCTGACGACAGGACCACCCAGAGGAACTCCAAGAATCACCTCCTGAACCTCCCCTTAACTCCTGCTCTCCACACTCATCTCACCCATTTAAGTTGCAGCTCACACGGTGTTCCATGCAGCCCAATTCCTCTTAAAAAAGTCACAATGAGCTCTCCCAAAACCCTAATCTTCTGTAACTGCTTGTTTTTTTGTGCTCTGCTTATTTTCTGTACTCTATCGGGACTGGTCTTTACCCACCTCTCCTACCATGTATTTATTCACTCTTCAGGAACGGTACTCAGAACATGGCATGCAGAAGGTTGGTGCAGTGGATACAACTACTTGCTTCATCCACAATTGCACCTCTATTTCCCTAAAATTGTCACCTTCAAGGACCTTCGTCCCTGGTAGCTGGAACTGGCCTTTCATTTGCTTCCTTTTTGATCAAACAAAAGACTATTGTCATTGGTGGCCTGAGATATATAATGGGTGCCCCTATTGGTCATGCAGGTTCCATGATGAACATGGTAGCTATTCTTACCACTCACTTGGTTACCCAAAAGGGTGGACATCTAGTTACCTAAAGTGGCATAAAGGCTCTTCATCTGATAACAATGGATGGTATACTTTAGATATACCTGACCCCAAGGCCAAACGTTGGGGCTATGTTGAGTTTGCTGTCTATGCTCGGACAACCTCAGCCAGACCCACAATGTGGATGACTGTTGGCAGCACCCTGATTATGCCACCTAAGGCAACCATCCAGGTAGTCGAACACATTAAGGAGTCAGAATCAAAACTTCGAGATCTTATCCATAGCTCATCCAAAAAGGATTCAGACCCTTCAACCCCCTCAGGTCCCCCTGACACATGGCTCAATTTGTTACACCAAACTCTTCAATTATTAAAATCCACCCCTCTTTCTGTGCCTCCTTCTCAGTGCTTTCTCTGTGCTTCAATTAGTCGTCCACTTCTAGCAGCGGTCCCATTAGCGGCAGGAAATATTTCAGCAAAAACCTACAATTTCTCTAAGAAAGGACAACCCCTACATGTGACACGTATCCCACTGAGGGAAAGTTATTCCACCAATGCTTTATTTGCTTTCATCTGTTTCCACCTGCCAATAATGAATCCTTTACCAATTTGTTCCTTAAGCTTAAGCACCCAATCGAGCCCTGCGTTTATGCAACCTGGAAATTTCCTCTGGTGTAATGGGTCTTTAAGTACCTCAACGATCAATGTCTCTGGCACCTGTTTCTTGGTTACTGTAGTTCCTCAGCTGTCTTTGTATACTCCCACCGAATTCCGACAGTTGGCCCTACCTTCCCGAACCCGTAGGGCAGTCTTTCTGCCGGTTCTTGTAGGCCTCACTTTAACAACCTCAGTGGCGGGTCTCGGACTCTCTGGTGGAGCTATAGGTCATGTTCTATGGGCATCCAATGACCTGCAACAAAAACTGCAGGAAGCACTCGATACCACTGCTGAGTCTCTGGGCTCCTTGCAGCGCCAGGTTACTTCATTGGCACACGTGGCTTTACAGAAACAAAGGGCAATTGATCTTCTCACTGCAGAAAAAGGGGGTACATGCCTATTCCTCAGAGAGGAATGTTGCTATTATGTTAATGAATCTGGACTGATAGAAAAAAATGTTGTTAAATTGCAGGAATTATCGACCAAATTGCTCAAACCTAGCTCCTCCAATCCCATAACAGGGTTCTTCCAATCCTATCTTGCCATGTATTTACTACCTATCTTGGGGCCCCTTATTGGGATGCTCCCTTTTTGTGCTCTCTTGCCATGCATAATGAAGTTCCTTCAAACCCAACTGCAAAAAATTTTTAATCAAAATTTCAACCAGCTTTTGCTTAGGCACTACCAGCCTCTGATGACCGATGAACCCCTAACATCTCCAAGAGAACAGTTCACTCCGTGATGAAGCTCACTACCAGGCACGATGGAATGCAACGTACATCAGACAGCGGGAGGCAACGAGCTTGGAGAACCTCCTAATCTGCCATCCTGGATTCATGAGTCTTTATGACATTCTAAGCTTCCTCATGGCCCTTGGCCTCTTCTATGTCAGTCCCCCAACATGGAACTTCTGCCAAAAATTGACCTTTGCTTTAATTTTTATCTTCATTCTGTTTTTATTCGCTCTGATCTTCTTCAGGTGCTGGTGATGCCATGTCCAGGCAACGCTTCCAGTATTTCCTTGAGTCTCTGTTACAGGACCAGTGCCTGATACCAACAATCTCCTCCATCCAGGACTGGTTTCATGCCATCGACAACTTGTGGCATCAGGGAACTTTCATAGACTTTACCCCTACTGAAGTAGCTATCTATACCACTGGGTTTTATTTCTGGCTGCCATGATATCCCAAGACCTGCCCCCCGAGCATTCGTCCACTTCCCTTTCTAGGCCCCACAGCACCCCTACACAGCAGGAATCAGCCAGAAATGACAAACAACACCCCAATTTCTAAAAAAACAAAAATGGAGGAATGTTAGGAAAAGTATAAATGGCAGCCATACCCCAGAGAAAAACCCCAGCATGGCGCCTAAGGACTTCTTCTTCCTACCTTCTTCTTTTCTGCAGTGGCGTGAAAAGTCCCCGCCCTTGTTAACAATGCAGCCAGCGCCAATTTCAAATCTCGCTGGTGGGGAACCTTAGCCCCAATGAGAACTAATTCCTGGGCTCCGGAGCTGATATCTGAAAAAACTTATTCTCAGAACATGAGACCAAACCACAAACCCACAACCACATCCACAAAGGCACCTCCTTCCCCCAAGTAGGTCTGTGACTATTCGGAGTGTTCTCTGACTGCTGGGCCATACTATGTTCCTCCGAAATGGCCTGTCTTCTCTCAGATCTGGTCTCCTTGGCCAACTCTGTGAAGTTGACAGGAACCAGCGGTGAGCCACTACCTTCTTTCTCAGGAAAGGCCACTCTTCAGAGCTCTTCTGGCATTTGGACATCTTCAAATCAGTAGGTACCAAGAAAGACTGACCATGTCCTTGGTAAATCCAAACAAGTGAGACAACTGGGACTGGGACTGGGACTGGCTCGGGGTGCCTGGCTTCCTGGATCCCAAGTTCAGAGAGTTCCAACACCAAGGAAGTGAGGTGAGGTCACTTCCTTCAGGAACTGAATGAGGTCACTGCCTTGGCAACCACTTTGTTTTAACAGTTGCTTCTTATGGTCCCTTTAGATGGAGGCTGCCCCTACTTCCTGTGACCCTTTCATAAGTTAGAATGAGATATAATCCATAGCCTCTCAGGAACAGCTCTCCATAAGGCCTGGTTTGGTCCGTCTTCTCTACATTAAGAAGACAGAGGCTGATTCAGACACCAAACTTCATCCTACCAGGTTGTTTTCCATGGAAGATGACTTTTGCTCTCTCAGGTCCTTCATAGCTGCCTACATCTTCTCCAGGGATCATTTCTGCACATACCTTTGAGGTTCTCATCAGGTGGAAGATCCCATACATTCCTGAATTGTAAGACCAACACTGTCACTGCTTTTCTGTAAAGTTAGATTGAGGGAAGAGTGTATGGTTAGTGTTAATAACATTTTCAATTTTGGTTAGGAACCATTCTGCTCGATGAACAATGGTATTGGGAACCTGCGATATTTATAAGAATATAGAGGTGAAATATATGAACGAAAAGAGAAATCTAAGTAAGAATTGAAGCCCAGAAGGTCATTGGGTCCTTGATTGGGATACTTAGCATTGAATTACGTTCTGCACAGATGTCTCAGATAAATCGATATACAATGGCATAGGACCTTGTACCTTGGATGACTGAATGTAGAAGAGAACATCCAGTCAAAAAGGGATAGTCGGTAGGATTAGGAAGACAGTAGGTAGGTTTAGGAAGAAGAGTGAATATAGGATTTGGACCAAAGTTTTTTAGCAATAGGGTTTCGGTTAGAGAGTGAATGTTAGTGATAGCACATGTGAAGATTCAGTCACAATGATGAACTGGGGAAAATATGTAGGAAAGCAGATATCAATAGACACATTACAAAATCATTCAAAGTGTAAACTGAGTGACAGCTTTAGACATATTCAACAGGGTTGAGTTTGAATATATAATCTTTGAAAGAAACAAATATGTAGTCACCAATAGGATTTTCATTTGAGATCATTAGGCAACCTGGACATGGATATTTTTAGTAATCCATGTTCACTTTCCATTTAGGTATGGTACAATCATAAGTGTGAACTTTGCTTTTTGCTGTTCAGAATATTACTGTGATAAAATGTATATGTAGATCAGGTTACATGTATTTGTTCCACCATTTCTGGGAGCAATATTTTGAAGACGTATAAATTAGTATTGTGGGTATAAAGAGGTGTACCCTGTGTCTATGAATATAGTGATAATACATGAATAGACCATACTGTGAATAAATAATATAGCTGGTTCCACTTTAAATAATGGATTGAATTGATATCTGTAACTAAGTAAGAAATCTTATATTGATATACAATCATTCTTTCCAACCACTTATACATTTAATGGTAATATTAGGGTTATGGTTTATCATGACGGGTGTTTTGCTTCAAATATGATAATGGAAATCGAAAATAATGTCTTTGTAAAGAAGTCTCATGAAAAGAGCAGTCAAGAAACATGGAGGAATACATGGGTACTGAAGCAGGAAGTGATTTGAAGTTTAACAAATGCGTATAAATTTGCTAAATTGTGGATGAAATATGTATCCTATGATGTGCATAAACTGAAGAAATAGTAATGTTCCAGTGTTGAATAAAAATGAACGTCAAAATGCACATCATGTCCCATAGGAATCTACTTGCATTGATGTTAAACTCGGGTCAGTTACTGTAGAAATATTATGATTTGGCTTTTTTTTTTGGTGTTATAATACAATTTATTTTAGTACTAGCATGACACAGAATGTAGAGGAAGGAACAATGGATTTTTAGTTATAGCACTAATGATCTAACATTTAATGACTATTTTGGGGAGTCTAGAAATTACATAAGGCTATGTAACATATTGTTTTTTATTTAACATTCAACAAAGCTTGGAATTTTGGTAATATTTCTACTTTTTTATTTTTTGTTTTTCAGTTGTTGATGGACCTTCATTTTGTTTATTTTTATGTGGTGCTGAGAATAGAACCCAGTGCCTCACACATGCTAGACAATCATGTTACCACTGAGCCATAAACCCAGCCCCTCCACTTTTTTCTTAACATCGAATATGCCTCTCCCTCTTCTTTACTCACTTTCTTCCTCATTTTCCCCCTTCTCTCTCTTCCTTTTTCATTTTCCATCCATATCAATTTTTCTCTCATGTCATTACAAACAGTATCTTGCTATGAAATTTAAATTTAAGACTGTTTTTTATAGTCATTCTTTTTTCTTGAGAAAACGTTAAAATTATAATCACCTGATAGATATATCACTATACATTTATTATATATATATGTATCTATATTCATGCATATGCATTACAAATATAAATGTATATATACATTTATATTTAAAAGTACTTTGATTAGCCTGTTAGATATAATATAGACCATATCTTTCTTAATTCTCAAGTCTTCCAGAATTAACATCTTAAAGTGAAAATCAGTTAAACATATTTAAGTAAACAGGTTTCTTTCTTATTTATCTATACTGATAATTTAAAGTTTTATATCACATTAAGCGATAATATGGCATAATATATCTTATGAATTAGAGAAAAAATTTTAAAAAACCTATTATTTAAGGACCATATGCACTGACATTTTAAATGGCTTTCTCGTGATTTCAATTTCTATCAATTGTGTATTAATTGCCAAATATTTATTTTAGTACTTTTCATATTCATAATTGATATAAAGTCAATTGTTTAATTCTTCTTGTAAGTAGTTACTTATTACAGCAGGGAAATTATTAATAATTCTAAATCTTTATAAGAAAAATTGTGCAAAGATATTTTCATGCAAAATTAAGAATAATTGCATGCTCTGAATGTTTGATTGTTAATACATATAACAAAAAGCTTTTGATGAGTCTCTTCCCCAGTAAAACATAAAATGCAAAGATATAGTTGGGTATGTATGTCCAAATAAAGATAAGGAGAAATACACATTATTAACTAGAAACAATTAAATAAAAGAAGAAAAGAAAAATCCAACACATTGTATGAACTTGTCAGATGAGGTAGTATTCTGGAAGAATAGCCTAAGGCTAGACCTGGTCCATGACAAAATATTAACTAAAAAAATGAAATATGAAAAATATAGGAAATGCTATGAATTTTTCATGAAGGTAGGTGAATTATCCTTTAATCTCAATTTATGTGCATTTTCAAAAGCCAAATTTCTGGTAAAATAAATTTGTGATAGTTACAACTACACAAAACAAAGTTTCTGCTAAGAAAAATGAATGCATCTCAACACTTTTTTAGCTGATTTCTTCCCACTGAATTTTAAACCTTTATTTATTTATTTATTTTTATTGGTTGTTCAAAACATTACAAAGTTCATGATATATCATCTTTGATACATTTTTCTCATTTGGATTATGAACTCCCATTTTTTTCCCCAAATAAGAATTGCAGAAATACATTGGTTACACATTCACATTTTTACATAATGGCATATTAGTGACTGTTGTATTCTTCTACCTTTCCTATCCCCTACTATCCCCCCTCCCCTCCCCTCCCATCTTCCCTCTCTACCTCATGTGCTGTTTTTAATTCTCTCCATTATTTCCCTTCCATTTCCCCTCACAACCTATTATGTGTAATTTTGTGTATCATTGAGGGTTTCCTACCATTTCCATATGCTTTCTGTTCTCTCTCCCTTTCTCTCCCCTCACTCATTTTGTATAATGTTAATCTTTTACTCATGCTCTTCCTCCCTTTCTGTTCTTAGTTGCTCTCTTTATATCAAAGAAGACATTTGGCATTTGTTTTTTAAGGATTGGCTAGCTTCGCTTAGCATATTCTGCTCTAATGCCATACATTTCCCTGCAAATTCTATGATTTTGTAATGTTTTAGTGCTGCGTAATACTCCATTGTGTGTAGATTCCACATTTTTTTATCCATTCATCTATTGAAGGGCATCTAAGTTGGTTCCACAGTCTAGCTATTGTGAATTGTGCCGCTATGATCATTGATGTGGCAGTATCCCAATAATACGCTGTTTTAAGATGCTCAGAGAATAGTCCAAGAAGGGTGATATCTTTGTCAAATGGTGGATCCATTCCCAGCATTCCCAGGAATCTCCATACTGTTTTCCAAATTGGCTGCACCAATTTACAGTCCCACCAGCAGTGTACAAGTGTCCCCTTTTCCCCACATCCTCGCCAACACTTACTGTTTTTTGACTTCCTAATGGCTGCCAATCTTACTGGAGTGAGATGGTATCCTAGGGTGGTTTTGATTTGCATTTCTCTGACTGCTAGAGATTGTGAGCATTTTTTCATGTACTTGTTGATTGATTGTATGTCCTCCTCTGTGAAGTGTCTGTTCAGGTCCTTGGCTCATTTGTTGATTGGGTTATTTGTTATCTTATTTTTTAATTTTTTGAGTTCTTTGTATATTTTGGATATTAGGGCTTTATCTGAAGTGTGAGGGGTAAAAATTTGTTCCCAGGATGTAGGTTCTCTATTTACCTCTCTTATTGTTTTTCTTGCTGAGAAAAAAAAAAAAAAACTTTTTAGTTTAAGTAAGTCCCATTAATTTATTCTTGTTATTAATTCTTGGGCTATGGGTGTCCTATTAAGGAATTTGGAGCCCGACCCCACAGTATGTAGATCGTAGCCAACTTTTTCTTCTATCAGATGCAGTGTCTCTGATTTGATATCTAGCTCCTTGATCCACTTTGAGTTAACTTCCTTGCTTGGCGAGAGAAAGGGATTCAGTGTCATTTTGTTACATATCGATTTTCAATTTTTTTAGCACCATTTGTTGAAGATGCTATCCTTCGTATATTGCAGGTTTTTAGCCCCTTTTATCAAATATAAGAAAGTTGTAATTTTGTGGATTGGTTTCTGTGTCCTCTATTCTGTTCCATTGGTCCACCTGCCTGTTTTGGTACCAGTACCATGCTGTTTTTGTTACTATTGCTTTGTAGTACAGTTTGAACTCTGGTATCGCTATACCTCCAGATTCAAACTTCCTGCTTAGAATTGCTGTTGCTATTCTGGGTCTTTTGTTTTTCCATATGAATTTCATGATTGCTTTATCATTTCTACAAGAAATGTCGTTGGGATTTTGATTGGCATCAATTTAAACCTGTAGAGAATTTGGGTAATATCGCCATTTTGATGATGTTATTTCTGCCTATCTATGAATTGGGTATATTTTTCCATATTCTAAGATCTCTTCTATCTCTTTAGGGTTCTGTAGTTTTCATTTATAAATCTTTCACCTCTTTTGTTAGGTTGTTTCCCAACTATTTAATTGTTTTTCCAATTATCTTATTTTCTTTGAGGATATTTTGAATGGAGTGGTTTTCCTCATTTCCATTTCAGAAGTTTTGCTGCTGATATACAGCAATGCCTTTGATTTATGCGAGTTGATTGTATATCCTGCCACTTTGCTGAATTCATTTATTAACTCTAGCAGTTCCTCTGTAGACCCTTTTGGGTCTGTTAAATATATTATCATGTCATCCGCAAATAGCGATAATTTAAGTTCTACTTTTCCTAGTTTTATGCCTTTAATTTCTTTTGTCTGTCTAATTGCTATGCCTAGTATTTCAAGAACTAAATTAAATAGAAGTGGTGATAGAGGGCATCCCTCTTGTTCCAGATTTTAGAGGGCATGCCTTCAGCTTTTCTCAATTTAGGATGATGCCAGCCTGAGGTTTATCATATATAGCTTTTGCAATCTTGAGGTAAGTTCTTGTTATCCCTAGTTTTTCTAGTGTTTTCAACATAAAGGGATGTTGAACTTTGTCGAATGTTTTTTCTGAATCTATCGAGATGATCATATGGTTGTTGTCTTTAAGTCTATTGATGTGGTGAATAGCATTTATTGATTTCCGTATAATGAACCAGCCTTGAATCCCAGGGATGAATCCTACATGATCATGGTGCATAATTTTTTTGATATGCTTTTGTATTCGATTCACCAAGATTTTATTGAGAATTTTTGCATCCAAGTTTATTAGAGATATTGGTCTGTAGTTTTCTTTCTTTGAAGTGTCTTTTTCTGGTTTTGGGATCAGGGTGATATTGGCCTCATAGAATGAATTTGGAAGAGTTTCTTCTTTTTCTATTTTTTGAAATAGCTTGAAAAGTATTGGTATTAATTCCTTTTTGAAGGTTATGTAGATCTCTGCTGTATACCCATCCGGTTCATGGCTTTTTTTTGTTGGTAGTATTTTGATGGCTTCTTCAATTTCTTCCTTTGTTATTGTTCTGTTTAAATTGTGTCTGTCTGGGCAGATCGCATGACTTAAGAAGTTTATTGATATCTTCACTATCATCTATTTTATTGGAACATAGGTTTTCCATATACTTTCTAATTATCTTCTTATTTTTGTAGTGTCTGTTGTGATATTTCCTTTTTCATCCCGTATGTTAGTAATTTGAGTTCTCTCTTTTCTTCTCTTCCTTAGCATGGCTAAGGGTCTATAAATCTTATTTATTTTTTCAAAGAACCAACTTTATTTTTATCAATATTTTCAATGTTTTTTTTTGTTTCAATTTCCTTGATTTCTGCTCTAATTTTAATTATTTCTTGTCTTCTACTACATTTGCTGTTGTTTTGCTCTTCCATTTCTAGGTTTTTGAGGTGTAGTGTGAGTTCATTTATTTGCTGTTTTTTTCTTTTTTTTTTTTTTTTGAGGAAAGAACTCCAAGAAATGAATTTCCCTCTTAAAACTGCTTTCATTGTGTCCTATAGATTCCAGTGTGTTGTGTCTGTATTGTCATTTGTCTCTACGAATTTTTTTATCTCCTCCTTTATGTCTTCTGTAAACCATTTATCATTCAGTAGCATGTTGTTCATTTTCCATGTGATGTAGGATTTTTCCTTCCTTCTTTTATCATTGATTTCCAGATTCATTCCATTATGATCAGATATGGTGCATGGTATTATCTCCACGACTTTATATTTACTAATAATTGCCCTATGGCATAATATATGGTCTACCTTTGAGTAGGATCCATGTGCTACTGAGAAGAACGTGTATCCACTTTTTGATGGTTGATATATTCTATATATGTCGGTGAAGTCTAGGTTACTGATTTTGATGTTGAATTCTATAGTTTCTTTATTCAGTTTTTGTCTAGAGGATCTGTCTAATGGCTAGAGCGGTGTGTTGAAGTCACCCATAATTATTGTGTTGTAGTTTATTTGACTCTTGAACTTGAGGCGAGTTTGTTTTATGAGTGTTGCAGCTCAATTGTTTGGTGCATACAAATTGATAATGGTTATGCATTGTTGGTGCAAGGTTCCTTTTAACAGTATATAGTGTCCTTCTTTATCCCTTTTGATTAACGTAGGATTGAAGTTGATTTTATTCGATATGAGTATGGCCACTCCTGCATGCTTCCGAGGGTCATGTGAGTGGTATGATTTTTCCCAAACTTTTAATTTCAGCCTCTGTATGTCTTTACCTATCATATGAGTCTCCTGAAGGCAGCATATTGTTGGATTTTTTTCTTTTTTGATCAAGGTTACTAGCTTATGTCTCTTGATTGGTGAGTTTAGGCCATTAACATTTAAGGTTACAATTGAAATATGATTTGTACTTCCAGTCATGTTTGTTTATTTATTTATTTATTTATTTATTTATTTATTTATTTATTTATTTATTTTGGTTAGTTTTTACTTTTTGGTTATTTTCCTCTCCCTTTACTGAGATACCTCCTGCTGCTAGTTTCAGGCATTACTTTTCAAATCCTCTTCTTGTAGTATTTTGCTCAAAATGCTTTGCACTGCTGGTGTTCTGGCTGTGAATTCTTTTAGCTTTTGTTTATCGTGAAAGACTTAAATTTCATTGTCAAATCTGAAGCTTAATTTTGCTGGATACAGTATTCTTGGTTGGAATCCATTATTTTTGAGCGTTTGAAATACTTTTTTCCAGGATCTTCTTGCTTTCAAAGTTTGTGATAAAAAATCAGTCGTTAACTTTATTGGTTTACCCCTGAATGTAATCTGCCTACTTTCTCTCGTAGCTTTGAATATTCTCTCTTTGTTCTGTATGTCATTGTTCTGGCTATCTTCATAATTATTTGTCTTGGAGTTGGTCTATTATGGTTTTGAATGCTTGGGGTCCTGTAGGCTTCCAGGATTTGGCAATTCATTCCATCTTTCATCTCTGGGAAATTTTCCAGAAATATTTCATTTAATATGTTGTCCATTCCTTTGGTTTGAATCTCTATGCCTTCTTCTATCCAGATGACACTCAAATTTGTTTTTTTTATGACATCCCATATCTCTTGAATAGATTGCTCATGGGATTTAAGCATCTTTTCTGTGTTTACTCTATTCTTTTCAAGTTGATAAACTTTGTCTTCATTATCTGATGTTCTAACTTCTAATTGATCTAGTCTATTTGTAATATTCTTCGTTTGAGTTTTTAATTTGGTTTATAGTTTTCTGCATTTCTAGGATTACTGTTTGATATTTCTTTTTAAGATCTCTATCTCCTGGTAAAGCTCGTTCTTTGCCATTTGAATTTGTTTGTTTATTTGATTTTCAAAATATAATTTTATTGCTTGGACTTGCTGCCTCATGTCTTCTCTAATATTCCTTTCCATCTGAGTTAGGTATGCCTTGAGTTTTTTTCCCTATCCCTATTTCTGATGCTTCTCGGTCTTCCTGTAGAATTTTTTTCCCTTGTTTTTTCATGATGTTCACATTACTTTTCAGCTCTATTGATTGCTGTGTTTCTGCTCTCTTCAATAGATTTGTTTTGGTTTTGTATATCTCTGTTGTCTCTCTTTTGTGTTTGTAGACTATGCCTGCAAAAGTGGATTCCGCTTGGAAGGAATTCCGACAGCTGAGCTCCAGTGATGTCACCTGTCTGCTATGGCGGGCCCCAGGCTCCTTGCCGGGGTTTTTTAAAGGGGGGGGGTGGGACTGGATTGTCTCTGGTTGGTTTCACCTCCCGGTCGCTGGCGGGCGGGCGGTCTCCAGCCATGCAGTCGTGCAATCAGTGAATGGGCTGTCACTGGCGGACGGGTGATCTCTAGCTGCCCAATTGCGCAGGCAGCCAGCGGGTGATTGGTTGCTGGTGGGCAGGCATTCTCCAGCCGCCTAGTCAAGCGGGTCTGTCCTCTAGTCCCCTGGTTTCCTCTGCGAGTCCTGATTTCCCCTGCTACACCAGATTTCCCCTGAGTGATGCCTCTTGGCAGATCAAACTGTACTCTTTGCCTGCCGTTTCTTGGGTGTGGAGGGTGTCTATTGGGAACCCTGGCACTCTATTGTTTTGAATTTTTCCGCTTGCCCCACCCATTGCGCTGGCTAGACAAGTTTCGTTTTCACCGGTGATGGGAGGGGAAGTTGAAGGTCAGGTGCCACTAGTTTTCCCCCCGTCTTTGTGAAGGCTTTCTCTGGTAATCCCTCCCCCGGAAAGCCTAAGAGAGAATTTTTTGCAAATTACCTGCTGTATGGGAGATAAGCTGAGTAACACACACCTCTTTTGTTGTTGCAATCTGTCGGAGAGTGGCGGTGGATACTTCAGCTCTCCAAGATGGTGGCCGTTGGTTTCCTCGATGGAGTTTCGGTTCTGGGGGATAGAACTGTAGCGCTTTCTTCCCCATCTGAAATCCCGAGCTCAGCCCCGGGCTCAGTGGCGGGTGAGCCAGCCGGATTCCACAGAATTTGCAGCAACGTTTCTCCCTGCATGCTGGTCGCTTCTCGGTGGAGGCCCGCCGTCTGTAGCCATGGCACGGGCCGCACGGATCAGTCATCCCAGATCTTTGGTCGCATAGTTGGCTCTTGTTTGAGACTCAATTACAGGACCTTGGTGGTGGAAATCATTCTTCTAGGTTCCAGGCACACCCATTTTTCTGTAAGATCCTAACAAGATACTTTTTCGTCATTCTAACTCCTTATTCACATGTGAAGTGGCGCAGTACAAAGGGTGTGATGCACTCTATTCATGGCCATCTTGCAATGTCAAAATATTAGGATTTCTATGCACCATTTACTGAAGATAGTTTTCAGTACTAGTAAACCAAAATGTATTTCGGGTGGATGAATATTTCTGAGAATAATCTTTTGAAAAGTAGATTATAAATCCACATACATTAATATGAATGAAATTTGGGAGTGCATAATAAGACACATATATTTCATATTTTGAAAAATCTGGAGGATATATATATATATATATATATATATATATATATATATATACACAGACACACAGAGAGAGACATTAAAAAGTAGCATTATATATGCCAATCGAAATTCATCATGAAATACATATCATCCACAGATTCAAAAATATTCATTTTACTGAACATGGATTTATGTATAATGCTATTCAAATAGGAGGATCACCCATAGGTTGAATTCTCAGTTCCAACAGCTTTTAGAAGGAGTGATATCTTCTCAGTTCCAACAGCTTTTAGAAGGAGTGATATCTTCTCACAATTTCTATATGCAAAGTCAGCCACCTCACCAAAAATATGCGTGTGATACCAGGTATGATTCTATATGTGCATATAAAATTACATGTGCTAAACAGGCTACAGAGAAAGGGAGACAGGAATTCACATATTTGTTAACTTTAAAAAAACATGGAGAATTTTTTCAACCAAATAATTGACTAGATTCATAACTCCTACCCTATATAATGCAAAAGGCAAGTCCAACTATACACGATGCCTCCTCTGAACTGCTTGTATTTCAATTCTGTTTGGGTTATTATTCTCCATCATATTATGATTAGTAGTCAGAGTTTAGTAGCGTAGGGGTTAGTGTGAGGGATTCACCATTTTGACTGGAAAATTGTAAAATGAATCCAATGTGTATGCAAATATGTGCTACAAAAAATTGTTCCCACTGTCATCCAGAACAATGGCTTGACATTACCTACTCCCCAAGTAAGACAAAATTAGAGGAGAAGAGTTAGAAAATTTGTGAATACATATCTGGAATGGAATATGCTAAGGAGTTTCCAAAAGTAAGGGACAGGGTAAACACTCCACACACTGGAGCTCTTCTGGCCTAAATACTTCTTGTGGAACTGCCTCTGAGGTTGGGCACTTGAAACATATGTTGTTGTCAAGTGCTTTAGCTTCGTTTCTAGTGAGACCAATAAAGGTGGGTAGCATCTATGTGATCTGGAGGACATTGTTTCTTATTTTCCACTGAACATTAGCAGCAGTGCTGAATTTGCTATTTGTAGCTAAACTGTGGCCACTGGGTCTAAGTGTCTCCCCGTGTGGACTGTGAAGCCATTTTGTGATCCTAAAATTTTCATGGTGTTTCTTGCGGCTTCACTGGGAGTTTGGTATTTGCTTCACAAAATACAAAGAGGTCAACTGGGACACAGTGCTGGAGGGAGTTCTGTCACGTGTGGTGGGTCAGTTTCTCTAGGACAATGCACGAACCATGCTTCTATCCCACATAGCTTGCCCCATTGACCATAGCAACTTGATTCTGAAACTTGCCCTGAGACTTCTCAATATTACAAGATGCCTTTACATAGAAGGGACTGCTTGCTGCACCATTTCAGTCACAAGACACTTGGAAGCTAATGGCAGATCCACATGGCCCCACCACAAATGTTTTATCACACACCTGCCCACTACTGCTCTAGGCCCAGTACTCAGCAGCCTCCAATTTATTGGCATCTCTGTTCTACACCATTTTCATGAAACCCAGTCAATCAAGGCACTGTCTGGTATACTCATGATCAGCAACAGGACATCCAAAGGTTCTCCAGTGCTACCCGGTCATGGGAATTTCAAAAATTTCTTGGTATTTATCTAGCCATTTTTGAAAGATGAAGTTGGATGCACTGTGCGTTTCAAATCAATCCAGAACCAATAAATTTTGAGGAAGCTCATGTCAATAAAAGACAATGGAGAATTCTCACAGGCAAGGCTTCCCAAAGAGTGGCTAAATGGTCACGTGAATCCAGGCCCATTGATGTCTACAATGTAAGGTCCATGTGTGTTTTGACTCTCAACTATGGCTGCCAAGTCTTTCAGAATAAAATCATGTGATATCTTGGCTGTGATTCCCAGTGCTTTGTGGAAATACAACCTGGGCATACATCTCAGTTTCCAAGGGCGACTCTCATGCGTAGTCTCTTAACATCCCAACACAATTCATGGCAATACTTCTCTGAGGTCAGTTCCAGAACTCAGTCTCTTAGGGGAATCACACCAGAGATCATGTCAAGGTGGACCCAGTCATCTCTTCCAACCACCACACAAATGACCACAATTAAAACCAACACACTCCCACATGGTCCTCATGATATTTCATATAAACACTCTTCATAACCTCTGGTTGGATGTTTCGATGAGGGGCGCAGACCAAGACAGTCTCCAAAATAATCTCCCTTGCCTCTAATTTGCCTAAAATCAGGGTGGCTTGGACACCCTTCCTGTGAACCTGGTGTGATCACATAGGCCTGCTGTTAATACTTCTCTGCTTCTCCAATTTGAGGACTACTGTGGGGTTTAGATTCTTTGTCTGAATTGGAGACATGAGGAAACCCAAGCACCTATGGGCTAGCCTCTGCAGGGCTTTGAAGAAATTATTTGACCCAAAGCATTCCTATTCTAACTTGATGTAGGTCTGGAACCTCACAAAGGAAGGGGAGAGACTTCATACAGAATGACTGCTCTTTTGGCTATTTTGGTTTTGGATGCACACATGGAATCTTTCTTTAGATCCATCAGGTGCTGAGAATCTAAGCCTAAGCCTCACACAGGGCCAAAAGGCTGATTCAGACACATCCTTTCCAATGGAATTAAGCAAAAAGCTTCAGGTGATGCCCATTCATTTCCATGTGAAAACAGTTTTTTTCAGGCATCAAAAAGGGGTGGCCTGAGGCAAAGACCTTTCAGACATTGAGGGCAGCAGAACAATTGATAATTAAAAGGCCCAAAGGTTTTCTCCACTGAGACTATCCTGATCACACTGGTATCAGAGTTTTCTGAGATGCTCGCCATTCCCTTCAGCTATCCAGTACATGACGATGTCACAGGGCTTGGAAGTGGTACATATATTGGACACAAAACCATGAGCCTATTCTGGAGAGTGGCCAGAATTCAGGAAGAAAGCAGAAACTTTGAAAGATAGCAAGTGTTGCCCATCGATAAGGCAAGCTGAAATCCATTCATAAATTGGGCAGGATGAATGCTGGGAAGCTTTCAACTAGACAGGACATATCAATTGATGCATTCTCTTTTCTAATGTCTACAACCATGGACACCGTGGGATACACAGACATAGAAACACTTGCCTTGTCAAACGACTTACTCGAAACAGTCTACACCAAACCAAACATACCGACTTTCCTACCTATTCTGAGAACATGAGACAAATCCACAAACTCACACCCACACCCACAAAGGCACCTCCTTCCCCAAAGTAGGTCTGTGACTATCCAGAGTTTCTCTGATTGTGGGCCATATTTTCTTCCCCCAAAATGGCCTGTCCTGTCTCAGATCTGGTCTCTTTGGTCAACATTGTGAAGTACTGAGGAGCCAGCGGTGATCCAATACCTGCTTTCTCAGTAAAGGCGACTTTTCAGAGCTTTCTGGCATTTGGCCATCCTCACATCAGTATGTACCAAGAAAGACTAAATCTGTCCTTGGTAAATCCAAGAAATTGAGACCCCTGGGAGTGGGACTGGGAGTGGATTTCGGTGACTGGCTTCCTGGATCCCAAGTTCAGAGAGTTCTGTCTCTAAGGATGTTAGGTGAGGTCACTTCCTTCAGGAATTGAATAAGGTCACTGCCTTGGCAACCACGTTGTCCTAACAGTTGTTTCAAAGTGTCCCATGAAATTGAGGCTGCCCCTACTTCCTGTGACACTTTCACAACTTAGAATGGTATATCAACCATAGGCACCCGGAAACAGCTCTCAACACAGGCCTGGTTTGGTCCTTCTTCTCTAAATTAAGAAGACAGAGGCTGATTCAGACACATTCCTTCATCCTGACCAGTTTTTTTACAATGGAAGATGACTTTTGCTCTCTCAGTTCCTACATAGCTGCCTACAACTTCTGCAGGGATCATTTTTGCATGGACCTTTGAGTTTCTCAGTAGTTGGAATGAATCCTACATTTTTGTATTGTAAGACCATCTCTGTCCCTGCTCTTCTGTAAAGTTAGATTGAGGCAACATTGAATGGTTAGGGTTAATAACAGGTTTGATTTGGGTTAGGAATCATTCAGCTGAATGAAAAATGGTATTGATAACCTGCGATAATTACAAGAATATATAGGTAAAATATAAGTATGAAAACAGAAATCTAGGTAAGATTTAAAACCCAGAAGTGTATTAGGACCTTGATTGTGATACTTAGCTTTGATATATTTTCTGCACAGATGTCTCAGGTACATCGATATACAATTGCATTGGACCTTGTGCCTTGGATGATTGATTGTCAAAGATAATATCCAGTCAAAAAGTGATAGTCGGTAAGATTAAGAAGATAGTCGGTAGTTTAGAAAGGATAGTGAGTATAGAATTTCCACCAAAAGTTCTTTAGCTATAGCTTTTCGGGTATAGAGTAAATGTAAATGTCAGCACATGTGAAGAGTCAGTCACAAAGATGAACTGGGAAAAGTATGTAGGAAAATAGATATCAATAGAGACATTAGGAAATCTGGCAAAGTATAGTCGTTAGTGAAAAGTTAGTAAAATAGGTAGTTGTCTCTTCATGTTTTTCTGTATACTTAACTTCCCTCCCTGCCCTCCCCAAGGAAAGTATATAAGCCCTGTTTAAGATGTTCTCAGGACTCTCTGCTATATTTAAGTGAGCTCTGAGCCCCACCATGCTGGACCCCCAATAAACCCTTTGCTTTTGCATGAGACAGTCTCTTGGAGGTCTCTTCGCCTGACACTCGTCCGACCTTTACATATGGAGGTTCCACCGAGTTCTGGGAGCAGCGGACGAGAGACCCCAACAGGCTCCTCTCGGGATTCGTAAGGCGCCTCTTTCTGGTGTCAGGTTTCAGGTTAGGTCTTGGCAAAATGGCTGTCAATAAAGAGCGTGAGCTCTCTCTCACGGTGGCTGACAGATGTGTCACAGAGCCACAGGCAACCACGCTGAGGGACACCCCAAAGGACTCTGAAAATCGAGGAACAATAGTCTCCTTAACTCAGTGATATTTTTTTTCAGATTCGGTATTGCCAGCCCATCAGGTATTGCCGGCTACTCAGTCCTCGTCTCACTGTTGGACGTCCATTGCCTGTCTTTATTGTCCTGTCTTGTCTGTGTCATGTGTCGTTGCTTTTACTGTTTGTGCATTTTTCATTATGGGAAAGAGCACTTCAATGCCTCTGTCCCTGACCCTTGATCACTGGACCAAATTCCGCTTAAGGGCTCAGAATCTTTCTTTTTCAGTAAACCGCTGGACCTGGCAGACTCTCTGTGCCTCAGAATGGCCCACCTTTGGATTCGGATGGCCCTTAGAAGAATTTTTCTACTTCTCAGTAATTTAAAAAGTCAGAGATATTGTCTTTCAGGAAGGGCCACATAGCCATCCAGATCAAAAGCCATATATCTTAACCCGGCATTACTTCTGCAAATCTCCTCCATGGGTGAAGCCTTTCTTTGCCCCTGCCCCCGCTCCTAATCTTTCCCCCACGATCTCTCAAACCCTCTGCTCCTCCTCCTGCTCCACCCTCTTTTCTGCCTAAGTCACAAGATTTAACTCTACTGGACTCTCATCCCTCTCCTTATCCCTTGCCCTGGTCTCCCAACCCCCAACACCCTCTAAGTGATTCCCCTGCTGCTGACTCAGCCTCTCCGCCATTGGAGGAAGCTAAGCCAGCCCAGCACCCTCCAGAAAACTCCCCCGTGGCACACACAGCCCCTCCTCCCCTGGAGGAACCTGGCCCGGCTTTAGGAACTCACCGGCAATGAATGATTGAAAACCCTGGAACTCCCGTGATGCTCCCCCTCCGTCCCTATGTGCCAATGATTGATGATGGTCATGGGGAAAAAATGCAAGCCTACCAGTTTTGGCCTTTCTCCTCTTCAGACCTATATAACTGGAAAAATAACAATCCCCCTTTTACCGAGGACCCCACTCGTCTCTCAGGTGTGGTTGATTCATAGATGTTTTCACACCAGCCTACTTGGAATAACTGCCAACAACACCTAGGGACTCTCTTCATGACAGAGGAACAAAAGAGAATCCTCCTGGAAGCTAGAAAATAATATCCTCAGACCAGGTGGGTGACTGACACAACTTCCCAAAATATTCAACCCGGCTTTCCCTAGAATGGACGAAACAGGGACCCCAATACCTTTGAAGGTAGGGAGCATCTGTTCACTTATCTCCGGGCTCTAATAGCGGGTATCTTAGTGGCTGCTAGGCGACCAACTAATTTGGCCAAGGTAATAGAGTTTATTCAAGGGCCTGACGTATCTCCCTCTATGTTTCTAGGGAGAATTATGGAGGCATATAGGAGATATACTCCTTTTGATACTCAGGCACAGGCTCAAAAGGCATCTGTCATGATGGCCTTTATTGGGCAAGCTGCCCTGGATATTTAAAGAAAGTTACAACACTTAGATGGATTACAAGATATGACTTTGAGAGATTTAGTCAGCGAAGTCAAAAAGGTATACTATACGAGAGAAACTGAAGAAGATAAGGAAGCAAAGGGAGGATAAAAGAAACAAAAGACAGACTAAGGAATTGACTAAGGTCCTGGTCACAACAACAAATAGGCCAGAAATAAGAAACATGGAGACAGGAAGGGATACCTGGGCCCAAACTAGAGGCCACCCCTGGCCTCAGATCAATGTGCCTACTGTAAAGAAAAAGGACACTGGGCCAAAGAGAGCCCTAGAAAGAGACAGCCACGCCAGCCAGCCATTCTGACTCTGGAGGATGACTAAGAAAGTTGGGGATCAGATCCCCTCCCCGAGCTCAGGTTAACTTTTGAAGTGGAGGGCACCCCAGTAAACATTGAAGTGGATACAGGGGCAATATACTCAGCCATTAAGGCCCCATTTTGCCCTCTATCAAATAAAAGGTCTCTAATTCAAGGGGCTAATTGCAGTAAATATCGGGCTTGGACAACTAAGAGGACCTGGGACCAGGGGAAAGGAAAAATCCATCACTTCTTCCTAGTAATTTCAGAATGCCCGGCCCCATTGATGGGCAGAGTTCTGCTCAGCAAGCTCCAGGCCAAAATAACTTTTAACCCTGAAGGCCCCCAAGTGGAATTTCTAAATCCTTCAGCAAAACTCCTATATTCACAGCTCTAACTATGTCAGTAGATAATGTACACCAAATCACTCACCTTAGTTCAAAGAAACTACATTCATTCATGAAGGATCAAGAACAGAGTTTTCCACTAACCAACTCACAGTTAAAGGAAATAACTGAATGGTTAACAAAAGCCTGTCAGGTCCATCAATTGGTTAATTCTTATCCTTCCAAGCTTCCTGCAGGAAAGCACCTATGAGGAACCAGACAAGGACAATTCTGGGAAGTGTACTTTACTGAAATAAAGCCAGCAAGTTATGGACTTAAAAATCTCCTAGTCTTTGTAGATACATTTTCAGATGGATTGAAGCCTTTCCCACCAAAAAAAAAAAAAAAAGAAAAAGAAAAGGAAAAAAAGAAAAAAAAAGAAACAGTGCAAATTGTGGTGAAGAAGATCCTGGGAGATATTTTTCCAAGATACGGCCTGCCTAAAGTAATAGGGTGTGATAATGGACCCGCGTTCATAACCCACATAATTCAGGGGTTAGCCAGGACCTTGGGGATTTATTGAAAGTTACATTGTGCTTATAGACCCCCGAGTTCAGGACAGGCAGAATGAATGAATAGAACCATTAAAGAGACCATAACGAAATTAAGCTTAGTGACCGGCATAAAATATTGGATTATGCTACTGCTTTATTAACTGTTTCATGCAAGAAATACTCCCTCTGTTTCTTTGTGTAACCTCACCCCCTATGAAATTTTCTATGGTGCCCCTCCTCCAGTAAGGGACCTAACTCCAACTCTAAGACCTAACGATCCTTTTCACACCCCCTTGCTTGACAGACTTAAAGCTCTTGAAAGAACTCAGGATACCTGTGAAAACAGATGGCCACTGCCTAACAACCTGGGGACGAGAGGACTCCAAATCAACATCAAGTAAGATACTTCTTCTATGTAAGACGACATCAGGTGTCATCCCTGGAACCCCGCTTGAAAGGACCATACCAGGTGCTACTTATAACACCTACAGCAGTAAAGGTAGACAGAATCATTTCCTGGATCCATACCTCTCATCTCAAGCCTGCGGCCTGTTGAGACTCTGGCTGGAAACTGGAAAAGACTGGTAACCCTTTCAAATTGTGTATTCCTCATATTATTGCTACCTATAAACTCTGTTTGCTCAACCATGTAATTTCTTTTCTCCAATCTCAAATTGGACAAGTTAAACTTATGTTAATACCCCACTAGCAGACATAAAATGTGACACCCCCCAATGATCACTTTTATGACTAAAAGTAGCCAGAAGAAGAAGTGGGGAAAGAAAGGTTAATAAAATAGGCACTTGTCACTTCCTGTTTTTCTGTACGCTTAACAAAACACTGTTGAAATCTTGAGAAATGTTTGCTAATCTTGTTCCCAGAATGTGCTGTCCCCAACGGCCAAACTACAGAATGCACTCCCTCACCCGGTTGCGTGCACACTGCCCACTCGCCCTGATCCATTAATAAAATTCCCTCCCTGCCCTCTTCAAGGAAAGTATATAAGCTCTGCTTAAGCTGTTCTCAGCGCTCTCTGCTCTATTCAAGTGAGGTATGAGCACCGGCACGCTGGACCCCCAATAAACCCTTTGCTGTTGCATGAGATAGATTCTGGGTGGTCTCTTCCTCTGACGCTCACCTGACATTTACTTGGATGATTGAATGTAGAAAAGAACATCCATTCAAAACGGGATAGTCAGTAAGATTAGGAATATAGTTGGTAGGTTTAGGAAGAAGAGTGAATATTGGATTTGGAAAAAAAGTCCTTTAGCAATAGGGTTTCATATAGAGAGTGACTGTAAATATCAGCACATGTGAAGAGACAGTCACAATGATGAACTGGAGAAAACATGTAGGAAAGCAGATATCAATAGAGACATTATGAAATCAGGCAAAGCATAAAGTTAGTGATAGGATTACACATTCAACAGGGTTGACTTTAATTATATAATCTTAGGAAAAAAGAAATATGTAGTCATCAATAGGATTGACATTTGAGAGCATTAGGCAAGTGGACATGGATGATTTTAGTAATGCAGGTTCACTTTCCATTTAGGTTTTGGTACAATCATAAGTGTGACCTTTGCATTTTGTGTTCAGAATATTACTGTGATACAATGTATATGTAGATCAGGTGACATGAGTATTTCTCGTAACCATTTCTGGGAGCAATATTTTGAAGACGTATAAATTAGTATTGGGGGTACAAAAAGTTGTACCCTGTGTCTATGAATATAGAGGTTTCCTGGCCTAAAGACATTTTGAGAAACTGCCTCTGAGGCTGGGCACTTGAAATATATGTTGTTGTCAGTAGCTTTAGCTTCCTTTGTAGTGAGACCATCAAAGCTAGATATGCATCTATGTGACCTGAAGGACATGTGTTCTTATTTTCCAATGAACATGGTGCAGCAGTGATGAATTCTCTTTTTGTAGGTAAACAATGGCCATTGGGGCTAAGCCTCTCCCCGTGTGGACTGTGAAGCCCTTTGGTCATACTCCACTTTTAATGGTCTTTCTTGCTGCTACAATGGGAGTTTGGTATTGGCTTCACAAAATACAAGGAGTTCAAATGGGTCGCAGTGCTGCACGGCATTCTGTCACATGTGGTTGGTCAGTGTCTGCTGGAGAACGCACCAACCAGGCTTCTATCCCACATAGCTTGCGCCCTTGTCCATAGCAACCTGATTCTGAACATTGCCCAGAAACGTCTCCATATACCAAGATGCCTTTTTATATAATTGTCTGCTGGCTGCACCATGTCAGTCACAGGACATTTGGAAGCCAATGGCAGATCTCCATGGCCACAGCACAGATGTATTATCACACACTTGCTAACCACTACTCTAGGCTCACTACTCAGAAGGCTCCAAATTACTGGCATCTCTGTTCTACAGCATTTTCATGAAACCCAGTCAATCAAGGCACTGTCTGGTATACTCCTGATCAGCAATAGGACATGGAAATGTTTTCCAGTGCCACCTGGTCAAGGGAATGTCCAAAATTTCATGGTATTTATCTCGCCATTTTTCAAGGATGAATTTGGAGCCACTGTGAGTTTCCCATTCATCCAGGAACCATAAAATTTTGAGGAAGCTCATTTGAATGAAACCTCTGGAGAACTCTCACAGGCAAGGCTTCCCAAAGAGGGGGCAAAAGGTCACATGAAGCCAGGCCCATTGAGGTCTACAATGTGAGATCCATGTGTGTTTTGTCTCTTAATTATGGCTGCCAACTCTTTAAAAATAAAATCATGTAATATCCTGGATGAGATTCCCATGGCGATGTGGGAAGCCATCCTGGGCCTAGAACTCAGTTTCCTAGGGCGACTCTCATACGTGGCCTCCTAAAATCCCAACATGACTTCATGGCAATACTTCTCTGAGTTCGGTTCCAGAACTCAGTGTTGTGGGGAATCACACCAGTGTTCAAGCCCAGGTGGACCCAGTCATCTCTTCCAACCACCAACAAATGACCACAATTAAAACCAAAACCCTCTAAAATGGCCTTCAGCTTCTTCCATATAGACACTCAACATAAATTATATAACTGGTTCCAACTTTAAATAATGGATTGAATTGTTATCTGAAAATACACAGGAAATCTTATATTGATATACAATCATTCATTCCAACCAGTTATACATCTAATGGTAATTTTAGGGTTATGGTTTATCATGAAGAGTGTGGGAGTTTTGATTCAAATTTTTATGGAAATCGAAAATAATGTGTTTGGAAAGAAGTCTCATGAGAAGAACAGTCAAGAAACCTGGAGGAATACATGTGTTCTGAAGCAGGAAATGATTGAAAGTGAAACAAATGCCTATTAATTTGTGAACCTGTGGATGAAATATATATCCTATGGTGTGCATAAACTGAAGAAATAGTAATGTACCAGTGTTAAATAAAATGAACTTCAAAATACACATCATGTCCCATAGGAATCTATTTGCATTGATGTTAAACTGGGTCAGCTACTGTAGAAATATTAGGATTTTATGCACCATTCACTGAAGTTACTTTTCAGCACTAGAAAACAAATATGTATTTCAGGTGGATGTATATTTCTGAGAATAATCTTGTGAAAAGTTGATTATGAATCCACATACATGAACATGAATGAATTTAGGTAGTGTATATAGGACACATATATTTTATATTTTGAAAAATTTGGAGAGTATATATATATATATATATATATATATACACACACACACACAAAACACAAACACAGACAATAAAACGTAGCAATATATATGCCAATCGAAATTCTTCATGAAATATATATCATCCACTGATGCAAAAATATTTATTTTACTTAACATGGATTTATGTATAATGTTTTTCTACTAGGAGGCTCCCCCATACGTTGAATTTTCAGTTCCAACAGCGTTTAGGAGAAGTGATCTCTTCTCACAATTTGAATCTGCTAAGTCAGCCACCTCACAAGAATATACGTGTGATACCATGTAGGATTCTATATGTGCATATAAAATACATGTGGTGAATAGGCTACAGAGAAAAGGAGCCAGGTATTCACATATTTTTTAACTTTAAAAACACATGGAGAATTATTTCAATTAAAAATTAGCTAGATTTATAACACCTACCCTATATCATGCAAAAGGCAACTCCAACTATACACCATGCCTCCTCTGAACTGCTTGTATTTCTATTCTATTTGGGTTATTTTCCTCCATCATATTAGTATTAGTAGTCATAGTCTAGTAGGATATGGATTAGTGCCAGGGGTCCCGGCCGGCAGGACACATCAACGTGGGCATCGAACATAGTTGGGGAGGAATGAAGGGACAAGAGACAGGAGAGGTGACAGCCAGACAGGAGTTCTGATCAAGCTGCAAACTTTTATTGTTCTCACAGGGTGTTTATATGCTGCCGATGGGAAAACTCTCTTATCGGCAGTTGCTGGATGTCTTCACGGGGTTAGATAACCTCAGGATATTTCAGCAAGACAGATGGCGACAGGATGTCTCAGGGAGATAGATGGTTGTGGGATATCTCCCAGGCAGGATGTCTCCCAGAAGGCTGTTTCTTGTAAGTGTCAGGCTATTCTTTGAAGGAGAACTTCCTTCTAGGCACTGACATCTCCCCCTTTCTTATATAAAATATTTGACCTACCTTACCGGCCATGTTTTTAGGGGGGGTTAGAAGCTCTGTTTGTCTAGGAGGCCTTAGAATATCTCCTGATCCGAGCAAGCATCTTTACTAGCAGATTTCGTGGTGGCCTTGGCATGTTTTTGGAGGAGATGGCCTTGAAGGGGAAGCATGCCAACCGCCATGCACCAGAGCGTGTCACTCAGAGGTCTTGTGTTTGGGGATCCGTGGATCCATCCTTTTGCAGTCCTTCCTGCACCCTCCGATATTATGGCCTAACGTCCTCACTCCATGGGTGCGTCTTCCCCCAAGCCGAAGGGCCCATGGAGACGAACCCTTATGGCAAGGGCAGAAGATGGTTTGTCAGAGCTTTTACTTATAGTTTTATGTAAGAAAGAGAGATCTTTGGGGATGTAAACTTAAGAAATAAGCCTGTGAGAAGGGTAGAACATCCTTTTAAAAGTTGACAGCGTGGTCTTCCATCTCCAGATGATGATAGTGGATCTGTATGGGCTTAGAGGCCATAATATTAATGTGTTCTTTAATAAATTGTACCACACTGTTTATAATGCAGGGTCCTATGGTCACCATTAAACGTAAACCCAACAAAGGGCCTAATAGGGGAAGAAGGTAGGGTAGAAATCCATTAAGCTTAGTCCAGAGGGGATTTTCAAATAGTTCTCTTCATCTCTTTTCTAGATCTTCTTGAAGCTGCTTAAATTTAGTGCATACTATGACTGATTTATTGGCAAAAAAGCAGCATCTTTCCCTAAGGCCAATCAAATATCTCCCTGGTTAGCAGTCAGCAAATCTAAGCCTCGTCTGTTTTGAAGGAACACTTTTGCCAGGAAGTCTATTTGGTCCTACAAATCTTTAATGGTTTCTGATAGAGTTTGTACATCATTTTAAGTTGTTGAGACATGCGATGGTAAGGGTGTATAGCCGTGCCAAAGCCAGTGTACCTGTGCCCACAGCAGCTGTTATTCCAAGGCTGGCAATAAGTGGAAAGGCCTGTATCACCCGCCTCTGTCTTTTGACTAAGGTGTCTAGGCTAGAGGTTCGTCTCCTGGGACAATAGTTATATCAGGGAGTAATAAGGCAAGAACACAGTCACTGGTCCAATTCGCTGGAAGCCTGGGGAAGGCCACATTTCCTCCACACATAACAACTGTGCCATTGGGGGGACAAAGAGATGGGATGGGTGAGGAATAATTTTGTACTGTTGAGCAATTTCCAAAGGAAGTAATTCCAAAATCCATATCATAGGTATTATTCTGCATCGCACCTAAAAGACATAATGTAAAAGTGCCTATAGGCTATTTTTTAAAGGGAAATCCGGGTTGGCATGTATTATCATTGTCCATAGTAGAATTAATAGGAACTGCCATAGGAATGCTTGCCCCTGTTGTCATGCAGAGCCAGCAATTACCAGCAAGGGTGGGGTTGGAATTACTAAGGAAGGAGAAGGTAGTTTGCAAAATATCTAATGTATTGGTATCTAAACCTGGGAACTGGGATTTCGGCTACATTAAGGGATGATATGTGAGCTCAGGGATTTGGGGTTTCAAAAGTTTGATTATCTGAGGATGCTTGACAGAATAAGTGGGTCCTCTACCATGAGAGACCCCTGTAGGGGCCTTAATGGGCCAGTCGGAAGGTTTTCCGACAGTGCCTTGGCACCCAGCTGACTGTAGCTTGGTGTATTTGCCTTCTCCTCCCCGGTCAAAGAGAACGGGGGTATAATGAATAGTGGCCCCCCCTGCTTCATGAGTTTTAATTAGGGAGGCTTCAAAAAATCATTTTCCCTGCTTGTTAACACAAATTGAGGCCGACACATAACAAGAGACATGCATCGCCTGGGTATGCGTACGGGTTGCAGAACAATTTTGGAGAGCTTTACTTGTACTAGGGGGGATAATCTTTGGCTTGTTAACACATACCCATTTAGGCTGATGAACTCCTCTGAGTTTACGTTCAACCTCGGCACGGAGGTAAGCCACCTTAGTCATGCAGTCAGCAGTCTGGGTCCAACTAGTGGAAGCCTGAGTCCAAGATCCTCCCTTGCATTCACGGGGGCGGGGGGGCAAAAAGGTACTCCATGATGTTGGAAGGTGGAGGGCCAAGGCCTCCGTGCACAAACCTGTTCAGCATAAGTTCCTTAAGCAGGATCCTCACACAGATTGTTGGATGGATCCGAAAAAGAGGAAAAATTGTACTCATGGGGAGGGCCTCCGTCCCCGGTTTGAGGTAAGTCATTAACCTGTTTAACCAGGTGTTCTGTTAACCATCTTGGGGCTGCTAGCTCTTGGTCCAAAACACAAGCTGAGCCTCGTTCCCAGATGAGGACAGGATCTGGGCGTTTCCATTTATTTGTAAGGGGATTTCGCCACATAACAGGTGGGTGATCAGAATTGGAAAAGGGATGCCAGTGTCTGTCTGCAGCCGAAAGGCCTTCACTGTCTAGGGTAAGAAAAAAAAAGGGCAAATAATGCATGGTTAAGGCAATGCCTGTGAGTGGTAAATACAAGGGCGGAAGCCTTAAGGCGGGATAGCCAAGTCTTTAAGGTAAGGTGGAACGTTCCACAATGCCTCGGCCCTGAGGTTTGTATTGAATTCCAGTAGTATGACAAAATTGCAAGGTAGCACAAAACTGTTTAAAATTGGCACTGGTATATGGAGGACAATTATCTGTTTTAATATGTATTGGTTTACCCATTATGGAAAAGGCTGAAACAAGATGAGAAAGGACATCTTTGGTAGCCTCTCCAGAATGTGGTGATGCAAAAATAAAGCTGCTGAAGGTATCGATAGAAACATGTATATATTTGGTTTATCCAAATTCAGGAAAATGAGTAACATCCATTTGCCAAACCTGATTTGGCAGTAATCCTCAGGGGTTAACTCCCAAGTGTTGAATCGGGAGAGAGAGAGCGCAAGCAGGGCATTCTTTTACTATTTCTCGTGCCTGTTGCCTGGTAATTTTACAAAGTAATCAAAGGCTCTGGGAATTTAGTTGGTGAAGATTGTTTAGCTCCATGGCCTTTTGAATGGAGCCACCAAAAATTGGAAAGATGGTAGGAGTTGCTGCATCAGCTTAAGCATTACCTGTGTTAGAGGACCGGAAAGATCAGAGTGTGCCCTGATGTGTCCTAAGAAAAATGGGTGTTGTTTGGCCTGAATTAGCTGCTGAAGCTGGTGAAACAGAAAGGCCGCATTGGAAGAAGCTTTAATGGCGGGTGAAATCTCCAGCAGGGGCACAGAATGAGCAATGTAGGCACTGTCTGTATGAATATTAACAGGATTATCACAAAATGTTATAAAAACTTGTGTTATGGCAAACAATTCCACAAACTGTGCTTAATGATAGACAGTATCAAAGGTGGTAGGCTGGTTATTTACAACAAAGACCGCACAGCCATTACTGGAACCCTCTGTAAAGACAGTAAGGGCTTGAGGACTGGGAGCCTTTTGAGTAATTTTGGGAAAAATGAATGGATGTATCTGGACAAAATGTAAAAGGGTGTCATTGGGGACATGGTTATCAATTGTTCCCAAATGGCCTGATTGGGCAATACCCCATTCATCCCCTCTCTGTAGTAAAAATTGGGTTTGGTGATTAGTATATGGAATTAAAATATTATCAGGGTCTTTGCCAAAATGTTGTCGAGAAAGCAAATGATGTTTAATAATAATAGAAGCTACCTGAGCAAGATAAACGGTAATAAACTTGGAGGATGTGGTGGATAAATGGACCCAAAGCAAGGGGAAGCCTTTATTTTTAAAATATGGATATCCTGTCAAAATTTTTCTGAGGGTATATGAGGAGCGTGTAAAAGAACCAGAACCAGAGGAAGGTTATAAGAAATTTGTGTAACAAACTGTTTGGCAATGGCTTCTGTGACTTGGTTTAATGCCTGTCATGCCTCGGGAGTAAGCTTTTGAGGGGAAGAGGGGTAGGAATCACCTCTCAAAATATCATTAAGGGGCAAAAGTACACAAGTGGGTAATTTTAAATATGTTCTTAGCCATTGAATATCTCCCAGTAATTTTTGAGAATCATTAAGGGTGTGAAGATGGTCCACACGTAGTTGTATTTTAGGAATTTGGATCTGATTATCTTGAAGTTTAAGGCCCAAATAGGTATAAGGGTCCTGTGTTTAAACCTTATCAGGAGCTATCTGTAGTCTCAAGGTAGTGAGTGTTTTCTAAAGGTCCAAGTAACAATTATTAAGGTCATGGTAATTAGGTGCAGCAATTAAAGAATCATCCATATAATGTAAAACATAAAATTGTGCTCATCACTCTCTCACAGGGTCTACTGCTTGAACAGCTTATTTTTAGCAAAGACTAGAGCTGTTGGCCATACCTTGGGGAAGAACCTTCCATTGAAATCTCTGCATAGGGCCGTGGAAATTAATGCAAGGGAGACTAAAGGCAAAATAGGGTCTATCCTCGGGATGTAAAGGAATGGTAAAAAAGCAAACTTTTAAGTCAATAACCATTTTACAATAGTTTTTGGGAATAGCCACTGGTGTGGAAATTCCAGGCAGTAGTGCTCCCATCAGGCACATAACTTTATTAATGGCTCACAAATATTGTAAAAGACGCCACTTGCCTGATTTTTTCTTGATAACAATAGGAGTATTCCATGGTGAGGTTGAGGGCTCTACATGGCCGGCTGCCAGCTGTTCCTGCACTAACATGGAGGCAGCCTCCAATTTTTCTGGGGGGTAAGGGGCCACTGATCCACCCACACAAGAGTCTGAGTCTCCAAAATAATTTTAGCTGCATGGGGTACAGGAGGGTCAGGAACCGACACTAAAAATCAGAATACCCAAGTCCATATGTATTTGGTTTTTTTATGGATTTTATAGTCCCCACCCGTCCTTGTCTCAGTCTCACAAGGCCTGTACCAGGAACAAAATTCATACAAAGCATTTGATGAGTCACCATGGAATTGGGACTGGCAAGAATAACTTCCATTTGACTCAAAATATCTCGGCCCCATAGGTTAACAGGGAGGTCAGGAACAATGAAAAGAGTGACAGTCACCTTATTACCCTCTTTATCAGTCCAGCTAAAAGCCCTAGAACTGACATGAAAATTTTTTGACTCTTAACCCTTTTAGATCATTCAAGGATGGGGTGATGGGCCAACCTGATGGCCAGTATTTGTGAGAAATAATCGTGGCATCAGCTCCAGTATCTAGAATTCCTTGGAATTCCTTTCCTTCAATAAGTAAGGTAAGGGTGGGTGTATTGTGAGAAATGGGCTGAACCCAATATACATCAGAGGAGCCGAGGGAGGCTGTCCCCCGTTGTAGGTTTGGGCAGTGGAAGTGCCTCCTGAATCCAAGGGAAGGAATGTTAATTGTGCAAGTCTTGTTCCTGCTGGGATGGCCGGAACTCCATTAATAGCTGTTGCCAGTATTTTTATTTCTCCAGTGAAATCATTATCATTAATGCCAGGGAAGACCTGAACACCATTTAACGTAGCAGAGGCTCTTCCAAGAATAAGGGCACTCGTATGAAATGAAGGGGGACCCATAATTCTAGGGGGTATTATCTGGTGCCCTTGCATTGAGTCTAATATTGTATCGGTGGTAGCACAGAGGTCCAATCCTGCGCTGCCTGGGGTGGCTAGTTGGAGGGAGGCAATTGTGGGGAAGAATTTTGTGGTAGGTTTGGAGTTTGGGAGGGAACAAACCTTATTGCCCCTGGTTTTGTCCTGGGGAAGGTCGTGGCCAGGGGCTGGCCCCGCAGGGAGTTTCCTGAGAAGCAGGAAGAAATAGACTGTCTGAGGCCATTTGTCTTAGATCTACACTTACTGGCCCAGTGATGACATTTACCACATCTAGAACAAAGGGTAGCTGGGGGCGATTTAGCCCCAGTTTGAGGAGACGATATTCCTAGGCTTTGTTTGCCTTTCGGACACTTGCGTGCAAAATGGCCAGGTTGTTTACAAGTAAAGCAAGTACATGAGCCAGGATTGTGAAAGGCCTTGGTAAAGGGGGCACGTAGGGCGAGACCCATGGCATGGGCTGCACCCACCCCTGCACAGAGTCTAATAAAGTCAGAAAGTTTCCCTTTTTCCTTATGTGGTCGAAGAACATCCTGACATGCCGGGTTGGCGTTTTCAAAGGCAAGATGTTTTACAAAAGTTCTTTCGCTTTCGCTTGGTCCAAGCAAGCAATCTGCAGCTAGGTTAAGCCGGGGAATAAAGTTTCTATAAGGGTCGTTGGGTCCTTGTCAAATTTTTGCCAAAGAAGTGGTAGCCGAGCCCGTTTGAGGGAGGCATCTCCAAGCATGTAAGCCAGCCATCTGAATCTGCGCCAAAAGTCCAGCAGGGAAACGTGCCTATTTAGTTTTAGTGTCAAATGGCTCATAGCCCACTAGCTTAACATAAGTTCAGGATTTATAGGAGGCCTTAGTTAATTTTTTTTGAGCAGTTTCCTGACAGTGCTCCTTGAAATCTGCATTCCATAACAGGAAATCTCCGGCACTGAGGGTAGCTCGGTCTAAAAATTTCCAATCATTGGGAGTAAGCCATTGTGCGCTGTGGCTTTCTAATAAAGTCAACGTGTAGGGCACAGTGGGGCCATTGTAAGCACAAGTCTTTTTATGTTTTTCAAGAAAACGCAGGCTTAATTTTTTGTAGACACTCTGGGTTCCTTCCTGCCTAGGGGTGAACTCTTCATCCTCTGAGTCCTGATCTCCTTGATCCATTTCCCCCGCTTCCTCCTCTTGATCCTCCTCTAAGTCTTTGACCTCAGCCTTTGCAGGCATATCTATCTGACTGCGGGTGACTGGGAAGGCGAGAACAGGCTGATGGAGTGGCTTAGCCTTTGTATTAGACCACCGTGGGCCAGCTTTCATTGACTCCATGCCTAAGGCTAATGAACAGAGCTCAGAGTCAAGGGATCTTAATTCTTTTAAAAGTTTGATCTGTTCCCGTCTATGTTGGAGAGACTCTCACAAGGGAGCCAGGCTAGGCAAGGGAAGTGGGGAAAAAAATATCTGGGTGGCATTTTGCTCCTGAAGGGCTGGAGCACAAAAGGCAGGAGGGATACAGGAGGTAGGTAGATGTGTAAGTCCTATAGGCTGTGGCAGGGTCCTGAGAGGTGGCGCATCTTCTGAATGGTAGCTTGCTGCTTCCTTCTCCAAGGTAGCCTCCGTCCCAGGGGTCAATGTGTCTCTGGGATTTAAAACTTGATAAAGGCGTCTGGTAACCATTAGAGCCTTATTTATTAGGGTGGTATTTTGAGGGGGACCAGGAAGGTTCCCAGGGTCCTGGGGAGACTGAGAAGGGTCAATGTCTATACTAACTGATGGGCATGCCTTGGGGAGACGAGAGGTGTTTTGCATAGTCTCTTCTCCAATCCTGACAAGTTGTAAGGTACCATTGTCAAAGGGTGAACTTTTAAGAATTTCATTAATTAAGTTCCAGTAAGAAAATGTGGGAACTGGCACTTTTTCTGGGCCAAAGGTTTAATAATAATGTTTTAAACAGTCTCTTACTCTAATCCATCTTTTACCATCAATGGTCACTTCAAGGTGAAACCATGGACACAATTCTCCTATGTATTAGAAAAAAAAATTTAAGTCCTTTTTCTTAACACGCACCCCCATGTCTTGAAGGACTCCTTGAGGCCTGACAAAAACAAATCATGTGGCGAAACTGCTTGTCCCATGGTGGGTCACTCACCGTGCGTCATCCCCACTCTCCTCCTGGATCTGTCTCTTGGTGGTGTCTGCTGAGGCAATCGCAAGCTCCACTTGATGAAGTCATCCAGGAGGACGGGGTTCCCAATGAGTCAAAGGCTCGAGCCCCAGTCAGTGGGTGCCAGTAGTCCCTGCTGGAAAGACACATCAACAGGGGCAGCGAACCTAGATGCGGAGGAATGA